>NC_062232.1:77273544-77581896 GCF_902686445.1 Sciurus carolinensis | reverse complement strand
AATATTAAAAGCAACTACACATGGAGACATGCCATGCTTATGGCCCCCAAGAGGGAGAATGATCTTTCAACAGAACCGTGTCAAGTATTGAGTCCTCTACTCCGACAGAACCATGTCAAGTGTCGGAGTAGTAGGAAATAGATGGGGCAATAATCTGGCTATTTTGTCTTTTAGCATTATGTTCCTAAAATTAAGCTATGTTTTGTGTGTCTATGTGGCTGTGCAGCTGAAATTCATTCACTTTCACTACTCCATAACTTTACTTTGTTTGAATTTACTATAATATATTTTATGTATTACTTCCCCATCACTGCACATTGGATATTGTTTCCAGTTATTATTGATATTTGATTGTGATTGTTTTTTTGTTCTGTTTTATTTACTATGGTTAACAATGCTGCCATAAGCAGTCTTATGTCTCCTAGTGCATATATATAATGATTTATTTAGAATATATTACATCTCCTATTGCACATATGCAATGATTTCCTTAGGATGTATATCCTGAAGTATAAATGCTGAGTCACAGGATAGGTGAATTTCAACACAGCATGATAGTATTCGATTGTTTTTAAAAGTGAGTATTCCAATTTACAGTCATATGTATATGAAATTTTGTTTTACATAATTCATATTGTGCTATAAACTTTGTTATTGTCTTACTTCCACTCAGTGTTAGATCCTAAATATAAATTTATACTGCTATAAATGTCTATTTTCGCCTCTATATCAGAGTATTCAAAAGTTCACTTCTACCACATTTTTTAATCCTTGATGTTGATATAGTTGAAATGTACAGAAGAGTTGCAAAGATATCACAGTGTTCCCAAATATGGATTAATATCTATATTAATGGAAAAACTATGGAAGTCCAAAAGAAGTCTGCAGTTTAGATACTGATGCTAATTCTTTAGTTTTGATAAACTAAGGATTTGATACAGGTTAAACATTGCATTTAGTTTGCATGTTTCCTCAGTTTATTCTAAGTCAGAACAATTTTTTAATCTTCCCTTGCTTTTATGACCTTAACACTTTTGAAGAGTACTTCCTAGGTATTTTGAAAAATGTCTCTCAACCTCAGTTGATCTGATAATTTCTCATGATTAGAATGAGGTTGTGGCTTTGGGGAAGGAATCACATCAGCAATATACTTATATCATATTAGGGGTACATGGTATCCTAATGGCTTTTTACTGGTGATACTAATTTGTATCACTTGGTTAAGGTGAGGTCTGCAAGGATTATTCACTATAGATTTAATATTTTTTTTATATTCTGTACTCTGTTCTCTAGACTCAAGTCACTAAATCCAACCCACAATTAAGGGAAAAGTAATTTAAAAACTCTTCCTACTAGACAGATAAACATCAAAGAATCTATGGACCCGCCTTAAAACTACCACAGTAATTAACAACTATTTGGATGGGGTTAATTGAAGGTTATGCAATATATCATATTTATAGTTAAAGTTTCACTTACTAGTTTTTACATTTGTCAATGAATCTTGCCAGAATCAATTACTATACTGGAATCGAAGTGACAATTTTCTATTTCCCTCATGATTTTTATGCTTATTAAGTAGAAGAATTCTTCTCTAAGCAATATTTGCACCTGTTTTCTGATTTATGAAATATTTTGTTTATCTGTAGAACAATGGATATTTTTAAATTCTCTGGCTTATAATTCAATACTGTTGTCATTTATTTTGTTGATCAAATTGTTTTATCTTGAACCATTTAGAGCTCTATCAAGTCAGACCCTGTATCCCTTTAAAATATCCCATGGTGGGGGTTTTTAGTACTCCGTAGTTTCTGACACTAGAAGATGCTCCATGTTTATCTTGTATTTTCTGTGCCCCATTCCTGACATGAACTATTTCTCATGGTTACTTTCATAGGAGAATGCCATTAAAAACCAAAATATGGGTGCTAGACATGTGGCTTGCTACTAGGTTTCTCAGTAGACAGAACTAGGAACTATGTCTGTGGTAATCCAAGTATACACATATCTATATTTATTTATGTATATATCTATATGTGTGCTATAATAGACATGAGTACATCAATTTATACTAAAGTCTTTGACTCCAATTTGACTGCACAGGATTCATTCTCTGCTGCTTCCTTGTGTATTTGTAATTTTTTCTCTGATGGACAAAATCAAGGTCCATATTATCTAAAATAAAATTATTTACTCAAACTTCATAGTTTCAGAATCTATGAACCATATATTTGTGAGAAACACATCTATCAACATATGGTGCTATGTACAGTTCTTTTGGTTTTAGCTTTATAATACCTAGGCAACACATGTTTTGTAGAGTAATTTAGGTGATCTTCTTAACTCACACCCATATAATTGAGCTTATAGCATACATTTTTTAGTACAAATACATTTATCTTTGTCTGCAATCTACCCTGGAATTTCCCAATACTTGGATTTATTTTCTTTAAATTTACTAAATGTTACAGTTTGGATATGAGGTGTCCCCCAAAAGCTCATGTGTTAGACAATGCAAGAAGGTTCAGAAGAGAAATAATTGGGTTGTGAGAGTCTTAATCCAATTGATGATTTAATCCCCTGATAAGGATTAACTGAGTGGTAACTGAAGTGGTAGGGTATGACTGGAGGAGATGGGAATTGGGGCATGACTTTGGGGTATATATTTTGTATATGGAAAGTGGAGATTCTCTCTCCTTTCTGATTACCACATAAACTGCTTCCCTCTGCCACACTCTTCTGCTATGTTGTTCCTGTCTCACCTGGAGCTCCAAAGAATGGAGCCAGCTATCTATGGATTGAGACTTCTGAAACCTTGAGCTCAAAAATTAACTTTTCCTCCTCTACAGTTGTGCTGGTCAGGTCATTCAGTCACAGCAGTAAAAAAGTTGACTAAAACACTAACAATAAATCATCCTGTGGTGTTCAATTTTGTAGGTTTTGACAAATGCATTGAGTTATATATTCACTATCAGAGTATTATACCAAATAATTCCATCACCCTATGAAGTCCATTATGTGGCTACTGTATAACTAAGCCCTTGTCCCTGCTCCTTACATTTCAAAACTACATATATGTTTTCCAAACTTATAGAGTTTTCTTTTTCAGAATGTAAAATAAATTGAATAAAATGATGTGTGGATTTTGCATCTGGTTTCCTTCACTTCAAAAAAGTATATGTGATTTTCATCCATGGGAAGGGAAAAGTCAGTCAAATAGATGTATCCAGACCAGGCGCCTGTAATCCCAATGGCTCAGGAGACTGAGAGGCAGGAGGATAACAAGTTCAATGCCACCCTCAGCAAACGCGAGGCCCTAAGCATCTCAGTGAGACCTGTCTTTAAATAAAATACAAAATAGGGCTGGGGATGTGGCTCAGTGATTAAATGTTCCTGGGTTCAATCCCCAGTACCAAACCAAACCAAACCAAACAAAAAAAAGATGTATCCAGCACTTGCCTGATCCTTCAAAAGAAGAACCAAAGCAAGAGGTCTATAGCTGCTTATTGCAACTAGTGATGAAGTACCTATTTTTATACAATGAAGACTTTTAGACTTAAAAGGTAAAATAGGCTCCAATACAATAATAGTGGGGAATTTCAATACCCAACTCTCACCATATATAGATTACCCAGACAAAAAAATCAACAAGGAAACATCAGAGTTAAGCTGCACTATAGATCAAATGGACAACAGAAATTTACAGAAGACCACATCCAATAGTTGCACAATATATATTCTTTTCATTACCATATGCTAGTTACTTTCTTTGGAATAGACCATATTTTAGGTCACACAATAAGTCTTGATAAATTCCAAAAACCAGGAATCATATCCTTTATTTTTTTACATCACAATGAACTTAAACTAGAAGTCAACAGCAAGAGAAACTTTAGAAATTATACAAATACATGGAGACTGAACAACATACTTTTAAACAAATAGTAGGTCACTGAGAACATCAGGAAGAAAATTAAAAAAAGATTCCTTGAAACAAATGAAAGCGGAAGCAATATAAAATAAAACTTATGTGATACAGAAAAAAGCAATACTAACAGGGAAGCTTTTAGCAATGAGTGTCTATATTTAAAAAAAATGAAAGATTTCAAACAACCAAATGATATATTTCAAGGTCTCAGAAAGACAAGAACAAACCTTACCCTCAAATGGTAGGGGGAAAGAAATGATTAAGATCAGATTAGAAATAAATGAATAGAGTCTAAATGAATAATACAAAGGATCAGTGAAAAAAAGAGTTGGTTTTTTGAGAGGATAAACAAATTTTAAAAACTTTTACACAGGACAGAAAAAGGAGATAGAGACAGATGCACAGAGAAGACAAATATATAAAACTGGAGTTGGAATAGGAGACATTACAACTGATACCACAGATATTCAAAGGATTATTTTGAAAAATTATAACACATAGGAAAATATAGATGAAATAGAGAAATTTCTGGACACATATGACTTACCAAAATTGAACTAAAATTATTTTAAAAACCTAAATAGATCAATAACAAGCAATAAGATTGAATCCATAAAAAACTCACAAGAAAGAAAAGTCCAGGATTGGATAGCTTCATGACTGAATTTTACAAAACTTTTAAAGAAAAGCTAATACCAGTGCTTATTCAATTATTACATAAAATTGAAAAGACAGGAACTCTTCCAAACTTATTCTATGGGTTCAGAATTACTCTGCTACCAAAACCTGACAAGGACTCAAAAACAACAAAAACGAAAACTATAGACCAATGTCCCTGATGAGCATAGATGCAAAAATCCCCAGTGATATACTTGCAAATTGAATTCAACAGCACATAAAAATTATAATATACCAGAGGGGTTAAAATGGCAGGTCAGATGAAACCACAATATTTTATAAGTTTCCTGCAACTGAATTAAAATGACAGTTCTACAGTAGGATATGGAGGTAAGAAGACTGTTGGAGAATTTGGTTGGCAACTCAGAGAGCTAGCAATCAGGTTAAAACCCAAACTATTATTTTCCAGAATAGAAAGATTAGATTGAATCAGTAATTAAAAGCCTCCAAACAAAGAATAGACCAGGACCAGATAGATTCTCAGTTGAATTCATTAGATCTTTAAAGAACTAATGCCTTGATATCAAAACTGGTTAAAGAAGCATTAAAGAAAGAAAACTACAAACCAATATCCGTGATGAACATATGCAAAAACCCATAATCAGATATTAGAAAATCACATTTAAAATCTCATTAAGAAGATCATGCATCTTGATAAAATTGGTTTCATTCCAGGGATGAAAGGATGGGCCAATGTTTGCAAATCAATAAGTGTAACTCATCATGTAGAATTAAGGAAAAAAATCACATTATCATTGCAGTAGATATAGAAAAATTCTTCCACAAAATTCTGTGCCCATTCTTTATGATAAGTTCTGAAAAAGCTAATGATAGAAGGAACTTACCTTAACACCATAAAGACTATGTATGGCAAACCCAAAGCCATCATCATACTGAATGGGGAAGAACTGAAAATATTTCCTTTAAAATCAAGGACAAGACAAGGATGTTTACTTTCACCACCCCTATTCAATATAGTAATTAAAATTTTAGCCAGAGTAATTAGGTAAGACAAGGAAAGACAATAGGAAAGGAAGAAGTCAAATTATCACAGTTTGCAGATAATATGATCATATACATAGATGATCCAAAAAAACTCCATCATAAGACTTTCAGAGCTGATAAAAATTAATAGGATACAAAATAAGTATACAAAAATCAATAGCTTTATATCCACCAATAATAAACCCATTGAAAAAGAAATTAGGAAAACAATTTCATTCACAATAGCCTAAAAAAATATACCTAGGAATAAATCCAACCAAAGGACTAAAAAACCTCTACAATGAAAATTATAAAATGGTGAAGAAGGAAACCGCAGAAAATATTAGAAAACAGAGAGATCTCCCATGTTCTTGAATAGGCATAATTAGCATTATTATTAAATAATCATGCCTCCAAAATCAATATACAGATGCAATGAACTCCTCTTCAAAATACAAAACTTTCTTCACAGAGTTAGAAAAAGCAGTTCTAAACTTCATATGAAAGAACAAAAGAACCAGAATAACCAAAACAGTACTGAATACAAAGAGTGATGCTGGAGGCATCAATCTCAAATTATACTACAGTGGTACAATAATGAAAACAGCATGGTACTGACATAAGTACAGACCTGTAGACCAATGGAATAGAATAGAAGACCCAGAGAAAAACCCACACAAATATAATAAATATAGTCATCTAATGCCTTATTTTTTAACAAAAATGTATTGATGCATTATAATTATGCCTAATAATGGTGTTCATGTGATTTATTGATATGTATGCATAGCTTACATTGTTCTATTTCATTCCCAGTAACTCCCCTTTCCATCCCCAGATCTTTTTTTCTCTACTTATCTCACTTCTATTTTCATGAGGTCCCTTTTCTTTCCTTTTTTCTTTCTAGTTTCCTCATATGAGAGAAAACATAACAACTCTTGACTTTGAGTCTGACTTCTCACTTAGCATGAAGTCTTTGACAAAGGAGCCCAAAATGTACATTGTAAAAAAAACAGTCATTTTAACAAATGACACCTGGGAAATTGTATACCCATATTTAGAAGAATGAAACTAGATCCCTATTTCTCACCCTGCACAAAAGTCAACTCGAAAAGAATCAAAGACTTAGAAATTAGACCAGAAATTCAGGAACTGCTAGAAGAAAACATAGGGTCAACACTCCAACACATAAAAACCAGCGATGACTTTCTCAATAGGACTCCTAAAGTTCAGGAAATAGTACCAAGAATTAATAAATGGGAGGGCATTAAATTAAAAAACTTCTGCAAAACAAAGGAAATAGAGCATGAAGAATGGTAGTTTCCATGGTATGTTACATTTTTCATTTGCATGTTGAATCATTGTTGGAAATCTGTGATAAAACCCATGATATTTTCCCATTATATTCATCAGAGATATTGGACTGATATCTTCTTTTCCTTATACCATCTATAATGGTTTATATATTAGGTGTCCTCCAAAAGCTCCAATGCAAGAAAGTTTAGAGGGGTAATGACTGGGTTATGAAAATTTTCACCTAATCAGTGCATTAATCTTTGATAGGGATTAACTGGTGGTAACTATAGGCAGGTAGGGTATGGCTGGAGGATGCGGGTCATGAGGGCATGCTTTTGGGGTGTATATTTTGTCCTAGTGAGAAGAGCTGTCTATCTCTCTGCTTTCTGATGCCGTATCTCCAGCTGCTTTCTTCTGCCACACATTTCCTCCATGGTGTTCTGCCTCACCTCTGGCACTGAGGAATGAAGTCATTTATCTATAGACTGGGACTTCTGAACTGTGAGCCCCAAAATAAAATTTTCCTCCTCTAAAATAATTCTTGTCAGGCCTTTTGGTTGCAGCAGCAAAGAAAACTGACTAAAATACCATCCCTACTTAGTTTTGGTATAAGGGTAATGCTAACCACATAAAATGAGAAAACATTCTCTCTAATTTTTTGGAAGAGTTTAACAAGGATTGATACTAGTTTTTTAAAATATTTAGTAGAATCACCTGTGATTCTGTATAATACAGTAATTTTCATTGTTAGATTTTTTTAAAAAGTATTCTATCTCCTTACTTTTTATTTTTCTAGTTAAATTTCTATTTCTTCAAAATTAGGTTATATGTTCCTAGAAGGATATTCATTCCTTCTCAATTATCCAGCCATTTTGTACTCTGATTGTTCATTGTAGGTTCATAATCCTTAAGTTTCTTTGTTGTCAGTGGTAATGTGTATTTATTTGAGTTTTCTCTTTTCATTTCTTAGTCTAACTAAAGAATCACCAATTTTGGTCATCTTTTTAAAAAATACCCTCTTTCAGGGAACGGGGTTGTAGCTCTGTGGTAGAGCATTTACCTTGCATGTGTAAGGCCCTGGTTTTAATCCCCAGCACCACAAAAATAAATAAATAAATAAATAACAAATAAATTAAAAATGCCTATTAATTTTATTGATTTTTCTATTGTCTTTCAATTCTCTATTTTATCTATATTTGTTCTAATCTTTAGCATTTTCTTCTTTATGTTGATTTTGGGCTTTGTTTTCCTTCATCTAGTTTCTTAGGTATAACACTAAGTTGTTTATTTGAGATTTTTTTCCTTTTTAAGGTAATGCATTTGTCACTATAACATTTCCTCTTAGAACTGCTTTTGCTGGATTCCTTAAGTTTTGATATGCTGGGTTTTTTTAAATCTCAAGTACTTTTTGATTTCCCTTTTGAATTCTTCTTTGACCTATTGATGTTCAGAAATATGTCATCTAATTTCCACATATTTGTGCTTTTCCAAAAATTTTCCTCTTATCAATTTCAAGTTTTATATCATTGTGGTCAGAAGAAATATTTGAAATGATTTAGTCTTCTTAAATTTGCTTACTCTTGATTTGTGACCCAATTTATGATCTGTCCTGAAGAAAGTTCTGTATGTGCTTGAGAAGAAAGTACATTCTACTTCTGTTGGATGGCATGTTCTGCATATATTTATTAGTTCTATTTGGTCTATAATGTTATCCAAGTAAGTTGTTTCCATAATGATTGTCTGTCTCAATGATCTAAGCATTAAAATGGCATAGTGAATTCCTCTACTTACTATTATTGTGTTGACTATTTCTCCCCTTATTTCTGTTATTATTTTTTTTTATCTTTGGGTATTACCATGTTGAATGCATATATATTTACAATTGTTATATCTTTTTAAATATTTTCTCTTTATCATCATAGAGTTACCTTATTTATCGCTTTTAAAAATTTTTGACTGAAAGTCTCTTTAGTCTGATGTAAGTATAGCCAACCCTGCCTTCTTTTGGTTAACATTTGCATGGAATGTCTTTTTATATCTCTCCATTTTCAGTCTTTGTGTGTCCTTAAAGCTAAGGTGAATCTCTTGTAGGTGACATCTTGTTGGTTTTCTTAAAAATTAATTCACTTACTCTCTGTCTTTTGATTGAATAAATTAATATGTCTACATTTAGGCAATTACTGACATACAAAGACTTATTAATAACATTTTATTAATTGTTTACAGACTGTTTTATACTTTCTTTTTTCCTGTTTCTAAACTTGCTGTTTTCCTTCATTAGTTGTTAAATTTTTGGTTCCCATTTTTTTTAATCTTTCATGTAACTATTAGGGTTATTTTACTTTTGGTTACCAGAGGACTCACAAAAAAAAAGTCCTATCGTTATAACATTTTATCTGTAGCTGCTATTCTTTTCCCATAGGTAGTACCATGAAGAAAATGTTCTTAGGATTCTCTCCACCTTCATTGTAATCACCTGATGAGATTCTTGGAAAGAAAGTTTTCAAAATGGTGCTAATCCTACTGTATTTATCACCTGTAACGTTTTTATACTTTTATCCTAGCCTGTTTTCAGGCTTTAGAAACTTGTTAAAAATTTAACTGAATCTTCTTGCTGTCTTATGTGACATTTTCACCTAAGCCAAGATTAGAGCCTAGTTTTTCCTTGAAAGTATCTGTCTCTTCCTAGATTTTGAGATGTTTGTCTTTTAACTTTGCTTCTCTGTTGGATACAGGAAAAGTTCTTAAATTTCAGCATCTCCAATACTTTCTTATTGTAAGCATAGAACTTATGCTCTTTTCAGCTCTCTTCATATTTATAAACAGAAATCAGAAGTGACATTAACATTTTACATATCTATGATCTTGGTGAGAGAGATCTAGATTGCCTCCAACTTTCTATTACCACAAATAATGCTATCTCAAACATTCTCTTATATATTCTCCTATGGTTCTATACATGAATTTTTCTTGGCTACAGACCCTGAAGAGAGATATATTAGGTCATAGTATATGCGTGTACTTAATTTGGTTAATTACTGTCACACTGCTCTCCATAATGTTTGCACATACCCACCAATGATGAATGAAATGTTAGCCCATCCCTGCCAATATGTAACATTATAAAATCTTCTAATCTTTGAAGATGTGAGTGTAAAGCAGCAGAACATTGTTTTAATGTACATTTCTCTGATTACTGATGATTTTGAACATATTTTTCTGTACTTATTATACTGGACTTTACTGTCCCTGACATGGATATTCTAATCATTTGCCCATTTTCATTATTTTTATTTTTGTTTTGTATGTGTTTTTTGTTTGTTTGTTCATTTATTCTAGGTCTTAACCTTTCCATTATAGACATTGCAAACACCTTCTATTAATGAAATGACTAAAGTCATTTACTATAGAAATCATTTATCTCAATATAGTCAATCCTTCAAATTTTACCTTAAAGTTTGTACTTTTGTGTTCTTAGATGTTTTTCCTTACCTCTAGGTTGCACAAATAATATGATTTTAAAAATAGCTACACAGTGTTCCAAATCTTGCTACCAGTCTTGGACTGATTATATATTCAAACACATAAATTAGCCTTAATTTTTGAGACTTAGAGGAAAGAGTACTACAGCAATGTAGTATAGTATAACATAAAGGATGCTGGACTAGGAGTTGGGAGGCTACTGTTCTTGTCCCAACTTTACCACTTACTACTTGTGTCTTATAAACTCATAACCTCATTGAATTTGATAATATTTAAAAATGGGGATAATACTACAAGGTGTGCCTTGGGTTGTTATGAGGATTAAATGACAATTGTTTTGAAAGTACTTTGAAAACTGTATATTGAAATACAGATAGAGTCATGGTGTAATCAGTCCATATTTTTGGCTTCATTTTACTAAAGTGATTGATTTTCTGCACAGTTTTAAGTATACTAATAAATGTTCTTGCAAATAAATTCTATGCTTAAATAAGCTTGGTATTATAATTTAAGCCAATTATTTGTCATGGGATTTCTTAGAACCACTATTCTAACGTACATTGAACTTTTCCAAGTCATTCAATTGTGTGAATTTTTCCCTAACATTAATTGCCAGTTGGACCTTTTTTGGCGGGATATCTATGAATATCTTCCAGAAAATATTTTATGAAATACAAGTTTGATAATAATTGGTTTATTGGAAAGAGCATGAGTTTTTTCATATTCCAGTTATGTTACTTTGGGAGACTTTGGGAGAGGTTGTTAACCTCTTTGAGTTTCTTTTTACTTTCTTTACCTTGAAAACAGGGATGAAGACTTTCACTGAAGATTATAGCAAGATGGTGTGTATTCAAAATAATTGCCCGGCACACAGCAGGAATTCAGCAAGTGGTGGTAGATTTTTTAAAATTTTGTTATTATTGATGCTATTAACAGTATCAGTGTAGACTTTAATCTCAGATCAACAGTGTTTATCGATTAAATCTGTTTTCTCTTCTTATACCCAGGAGGATAAAGTAGAGGCTGTTAATGCTTCTTTGCACCAAGATATATTTAGTATCCCTGCTAACCTTGTAATTGCATCATTATTTCAGCCACCACTGATATGGAAATGGGTCACCTGGAGCTGTTTCTCAAAAACTTTTCTGTAACTCTAATGTAGATGAGGCCATAAGGTGGGTAATTCCTTCATCCATAATCCTGTGTTAGAGTGGAGTTTTTATTGTGATGTGTGATAATAATGGTTTACCTGCTCTTTTTTTAAAAATTATTATCAGTACCTTTTCAAATTATTATCAATACCTTCCTTTCAATGTGCTCACATTTACTGTATAATAGTCATAACTTTACATATATTTATTATTTCACTTAGATTTGACATTCATCACTTTAAAAATTTCGTGATTTTTTTTTTAATGAGAAGTTGAATAGCTACTCTTTCTGAGTGTTATTCTGTAACTTTTCTAAATCTATGAAGTTACTAGCATCAGTGCCCAAAGTTATAGTTATGCAAAATCAGTTTTGAAGAGTTAAATAATTTTTAGTTTATTGGGCAGAGAAAAGCACTTTCCCTTCTATAGTATTCTTACTGTGATATCTTAAGCCTTATAGATTTAGAGTCAACCAGAATTTCTTTGAATCTGACCTTTGTAGGATTCCAATGTGGAGAGTGATTCCTGATAGCCATGTCTTCTGTCCTGTCACCTCTGAAACGCTCAGATTGCCAGTAGCCATTTCAGTTTGTATGTGACGATAAGACAAGTCGGTAACAGTCTTTGTCATTTCAATTTTTCACATAGTTTCTTTCTGTAATAGTCCTTGCCATTTCAATTTTTCACACATTTCCTCTCTCACTCTCACTCTTGCACTCTCTCTCTCTCTCTCTCTCTCTCTCTCTCTCTCTCTCTCTCTCGTATGTGTGTATTCTCTATGTGAATGAAAACTACTCTCAGCAGCCAGCTGCCACAGGCCACTCAGCTGTAGGAAAGCACAGCTTCAGAACTGTCAAACAAAATGAAAATGAAACAAGTCACAGAGGAAGCAGTTGGCTACCATTATGCCTGGAGATCCCACTCCAGCTATGCCAGGTTGTTATGGTTCATCAGGAAAGCCTGAGGTAGGAAGTCATTTTGCCTCCACTTTCGTAGTCACTCTCACAGGAACACCATCCATCAAAAGGACGTCTCCTGAAGCTTGCTGTGGAAGGGTTGATTACCAAAGAGCAGTCAAGGCCAACTCAGTCTGCCTGTTCCTTTGACACTTATGCACAGACACAGAGTTACTATGGTGATACGAAGATAGAATTCGTAGCTGATGCTATGTATGTGTCTGTTCTGATCCATTATTGATCCAGTTATGACCCACCCATGAAATCCAAAACTGCTTCCTTATAGAGAGGCAGTGGGGAGAGTAACTCTTGCAACTTTGTTCCAAAGAGTGTTTCTCCAATGAAAACCAAGAGTGGAATGAAAACTATCAACTGCTTTTTGCATTCTCTGTCAGTAAAATCACAAGGGACATTGCTTTGAAGTCTGCTTCTGTTGGCAAATATATCCAAAGTGAAAACTATGCTTTTCATAGGGGTGAAGTTGTCTGTAAGGGTAATTAGTATATTGAGCCTACTTTACTCCATTTCCTTTTTTGGCAGTCAGGTATGGGATGGTATACACTGAGGAAAAACAACAACTGAGCCCAGCACTGAAACATGCTGAGCCAGCTTCTCCTAAGTCCTAAGCTACTCCTAGGTGGGTGGTTCATTAAGCATTCACATTTTCAGGTCTCTAGGCTCTGCTGACATAGTTGTTTAATAAGTCCTACCCTGGGAACCTGAAAATGGGAATGCCTGATGTAGTGCAGAACAGTACCTTTTAGACCTCAGGAGAATCTACCTTTTTATTTCTCTCCATATGAATAGCAAATTAAAACAAAGAGTTCCTTTGAATTTATTTCAGTACCAAATGCCAATGCCTGAGATGTGCAGAGATTTTATTCACATTCAGACAAACTACTGCACAACCAACAGTTCCCTTCTTATTACTTGTGACCCCTAACTGGCTTTTCCTGCTGTTGGCTCAGCATCCTAATCCATACAGTGTGACCCTTTGCCTTTGTAGCTCCTGTTGTTCAGTAAGGGAAATAAAGTCGCCATCACTTCACTGTAGGAATTTTTGTTCCATGTGGAGAACTGCCTTTGCTTTAAGTTCCTTCTAATATTTTACTTCAGTGGGAGGGAGGAAGAGTCAGTGATCATTTTTATGACACTACAAATTTGCGAACAGCTTAGTGGAAGTTAAAAGAAAAGTAGTATGATTAAGGGGATTATAGGTTCATACAGAAAAACTTGAAGGAGTGAAATATTTGGGGCTGGACAAATAAAGTCTGCTTAATTAGAGGTAAAAAGGAATTTTTACAACTCAATTTATTTAAAGTAGATTTTGCCAGCAGAACTGACATAATATTGAGGTTGGCTGGTGATGAATACTGGCATTATGAACTTGAATTAGTGGGAAAAACACAGCTCTAAGGACTGACATTTTAGTTTTGACCTGGTTTTATTGATAAACAATGTGATCTCTAGTTGGTCGCTTCTTCCTTTCTTGGTCTTAATCCTTATATAGCAAATAAAGAACAGCAGGAATACTTCAAGACTAGAAGACTTGAGGAGTAACAAAAAAACAAAAAACAAAAAACAAAAAAAAGAATTTGAGGATGATCTCATAGGTCAGTTTCTTCTCTGACACTTGACAATTTTGTAACTTGTGAATTCTCTGCTGTGATAATTTGGCACTGATCACCAAGTATTCCTGATGCTCTGTTGTCTGGGATCTTTCTGGTACCTCATGGTATAGGGAAGCTCTACGATAGCTCTAGTGAATAAAGATTTCTATTAGAACCACGGTAACATGCCTGCAATCACAGCTGCTTGGGAGGCTGAAGCAGGAGGATCACAAGTTTGAGGCTAGCCTCACCAATTTAGTGAGGTCCTGAGCAACTTAGCCAGATCTTGTCTCAAAATAAGAAATAAAAAGGTTGGGGATGTAACTCAGTGGTTAAGTGCCCCTGGATTCAATCCTTAGTACCAAAACAACAAACAAACTTTCTGTAAGCAAAAGTGATACTAGGTGTTAATTCTGGGTCAGAGTATACATTTGCCAGTATGGGACCCTCCATAACTCTTTTCTCCTTTGTGTGGCTACCAGCAAATTCAAGATGAAGGCTACTCTATGAGCTTGGGCCTCTGAAATACCCCATGAATATGTGATATGAGCGAATAATAAATATTTATGATGTTAACACATGGATTTTGGGACGTGTTTGGTGCTGTAGCATAATTTAGCTTATCTTTGCTGATAAACCTGCATTGTTAGACTGCAAATCTCTTAAGGGGAAGATCAGTTGTCAACAGCATATGTGGATTCTCACCCTACAACCAAAGGTGTTAAATAAATACACTAATTGTTGGCATTTCAGGAGAGTTTTTTGACACGGTAACTGAGTTATAATACAGAAAGGAAAGAAGGAAGAATTTCTTTTGGAACTCTTGGGTCCAAGAAGATTAGTGGTTGTATGAGACATAAGCCTTAGTCAAGCAAACATCAAATGTTAACACACTTGAAAATTGTGTGATGTAATATTAGATTTCTAGTTTTAATAACTGTACAGCAGACTCAACTAATAGTTTGTTGTTCTTCAGTAATGTACACATTTTGGTCAAAATCAATCATCTATTTTAAAGTTAATAGGCAACATACAAATTTAATAATGTGAAATGCTTATTGATCTTTATTCAATAGATATTTAAGCCCTTCTCGTGTGCCAGCATGAGCTAAGATGCTATGGATACATTAGTAAGTAAGATATATGCAGTGCTGTCATTACAGAACTCACAATCTAGCAGATTTTAAAAGTAGTTTAAAAACTCTGTGTAAGGTAGTTAGATACTTTGCCTTTATTCGCTGATAATGCCAACATTTTATTCTAAAAATTGTATGAGCCAACCAGTGATTAAGCCCTTACAATGCCAGACAATTAGCTTAATTTTTTTCCTCTGTGGATGATTCATTTATAACATTGATTCATCAACTGATTATTTTCCTAGTGCCATTAAGACATAGTCTTATTTTCTCTCCCCTGATGCAATAATCATTATTTTTCTTAAAAGTCTCACATGGCCATTATGCTTTCATCAAGAATTTGTGTTCACCAAATGCCACATCTGAGGGCAAGATTACAATTCTGGTATGGCATGTATTTGGGAAATGTCAATACACGATCTTGAAAAAGTTGTGTAAACTGCTGGGCCTGGTGGTGCACACCAGTAATCCCAGTGGCTTGGGAGACTGAGGCAGGAGCATCACAAGTTCAAAGCCAGCCTCAGCCTCCTAAGCAACTTAGGGAGATCTTGTCTCATAATAAAGCATTAAAAAGACTGAGGATGTGGCTCAGTGGTTAACTGCCCCTGGGTTCAATCCCCAATAGCAAAACAAAAACAAAAAAGAGAAAGAAAAAAGAAAAAGTTATGTAAACTATTTTTTTTTTAAGTTTTATAAATTGTAAAATGAGAGTGTTGCATTGTATAACCTTTCAGTTCTAAAATCTTATGGGTTATAAGTACCCCTTGCCTTTTGGTGGAGGAAGGAAAAGTTAAATCTCTGGAACCAATTGTGAAAGGGAAAATGAATCTCTGAATATCTACTTATCAACAATTCCTTGAAGGGTTCTAAATAATTGTACTTCATAGAGTTAAGACATTGTGGATTATGAACTGTGCAATTGAAAATCCCAGTTTGCGTAACTCTGCCGCAACACAGCATTCTGAATCAGTTACCATTGCTATCTCTTCAGAGAACGCTCAGAGCACAACACTTTACCAATTATAATCAGGAAGGATATCTGAAACTAAAGAATAAATTAATAAAAGAGATCTAAGTGACTTGGGATTATCTGCTTTACTGTTCCCTTTGTCCTTATGATGGTTTAAAAATGTGCAGTTTCGGCTGAGCATGGTGGCCCATGCCTGTAATCCAGAAACTCGGGAGGCTGAGGCAGGGGGATCAGCCCTAAGCAATTTAGGGAGGACTTGTCTCAAAATAAAATATAAAAAAGGCTGGGAATGTGGCTCAGTGATTAAGTACCCCTGAGTTCAATCCCTGGTACCAAAACAAACAAGTAGTTTCGTTTCCTAGTATTTCTTATAATTGATCATTTCTAAGAAGTCTATGTTTGAAGAGGCAAGTAGACCTCGTTTATGTTTATCTGTCCGTGTCTTTAAAATCTGATCAAAATCTCAGTCAACCCAGTCACTTGTGCCCTACCGGCTGAGATAGCTTAATTTTGAAGGCCTGCATTGCCATCTTGTGGATAAATGCTGGCAACAATGAACTACATAAAAAGCAACTCTGGAAATATGCTGAAATGTGAATCTTTCTAACTAGTCAATTTTAATTCAAGGTTTTTCTTTCCTAGACCAGAAATAAAAGCAGAATAAATGTCAGAGTAAGTGACCTGTTTTGACTTTTTAAAATAAATAGATGAAGAATAAGATCATTTTGCCATTGCTGTTAGCTTATTTGGGGTATTAATTTAAAATGGACATCCCATCCTACATTGCTTTGATTGTGCCACTTAGAACAGCTGTGTTTCGGGGACAGATTTGTGACTGCTGGTTTTTGTCTCCCATATGGGAGCTACCAATAATTTTACACATAAGAACTAAAATTGTCTTGCTTTCAGGATAGTTAAGTGATATATTTTAAATATATTTTAAAGTATTTGGAGAAGGTTTTGGAATTCAACTCTATTACAAGTGGCATGGCACAGTCTGTATTCTGAATGACACTCCCATTGAAAACATCCAAAAATGATGAATAAAATAAAATAAATCCATCAGCGGAAAGGAAAGTAAGGCATACTAGAGATTGAATTTAACAGTGGCCCATTTTACCTTTTTTTAAAATTTTATTTTTACAGAATACATTTTGATTTATTGTACAATAATGGGGTACAACTTTTCATTTTTATGGTTGTGCATGATGTAGAGTCACACTTCGTGTCATACATGTACATAGGGTAATGATGTCTGTCTCATTCCACTACTTTTTGAATATAGCCCTTGCTGCTCATTTTAAAAGGGACATGTTTTTCTTTTCCTCTTCTGCCTCTCCACCTTCTTAACCTGGAGGTAGGGAATAAGATTGCCTTGACTTATCTGCTCTCCACAGGAAGGAGATACCACCAGAAGATCTAGGAAGTGACTATCTCCCAAATTAACAAGTGAATTTCAACACACCATCAGGGCTCACCTGGGACCCCCTGTCAGCGCACACCTGGAATGCAGCATTTGAATAGTTTCTTTAAAAGCCCTTTGTTTTCCCTGATGGGCAGAACCACAGCCTCTGAGACCACAGTCCCCAGTGTTTCTCCTTTGTTAGCAAAGCAATAAAACTTATTTTTCCCTTTTCTCAAAACTGTGTCTTCGTTATTGAATTGGCATCAGGGACAAGGACTGAGTTTTCATAATATGAACAGTAAGTGAAAACAGGAACCCAGAGAAGTCATCTAGCATTAAAGTTACCTTTCAACTTAAGGGCATTTGCTAAACCTGGGAACTTTGATTTTTATGTTTTCTAGGGTCAAAGGTGAAGGAGATAAAGAGAGAGACTGTTAAAATTAGAAATTTTGGTCAGACACTGCTGGAGAAGGTAGTCTCATGTATGTAATCTTTCAATCTCAACTTCATAAGAATGGGCCCTGATGCTAAAATCCTTACCACTTGTTCTGAACTTGTCACCTTGAGTGAAAATACATTTCCCCATTTCAGACTGTACACTCGTTTGTTGTTCATGTTATATGACACATGGCCAGTCCCCCTACTTTATCTGTCCTCTCTGAGGGGATGGGGTTCTTCTGTTGGAACATAAGAAGAGTGCATGCAGGTCAATTTTCTGTGTTGGCTACAGGAAGAGACCCACTGGTTGCTGGGGACTAATGCCCACTACTGAAGCTTATCTTCCTATTTATTCACTATATGAGTAAAGTATTATTCTGTTGCTGAAAAGCTTGGTCCTTGTCCCCAGTGGTAATCCAATAAACGAAGAAACTGCTTTGAGAAAAAGGAAAAAGTAGGTTTATTGCTTTGCTAGCAAAGGAGAAACACGGGACTCCCAGAGGCTCCTCAGCAGGAACAGGGGTCTTTTAAAGAGGTGATTCAAAGGCTACATTCCACAGTGTTCTCTGTTACAGTTGTACTTTACTTGTTAATTTGGGAGATCATCATTTCTGGGATCAGTACCATCCCCAAAGTCTGGATTACTTCATTCCTATGTTGGGTGTGTACTCAAGGACATATAAATCTGCCTAAAATGGGGAAGAAAGGTAATCCTGTTTCCCCTGAAATCAGGGAGGAGTAGGGAGAAAGGAAGAGAAAGAAACATGTCCATTCAAAAAATAAAGTGGCAGAGCAGCAAGGGCTATATTCAAAGCATAAAGTGGACCACTATTATAGCTACATTTGTGGTAATTTGGTACACAGCAACAGAAAAGTTATACAGTGTATTTTTAATGGATAAAAGCATTTTAATGTAACCACAGTGCCACTAGAGCACATAACAGAATTAACAATGATCCTTTACTATTAAAAAAATACTAAGTTCAATTTTATATTCCCACATTTTAAAAAAATGTCTTTAAAAAACAGGAGTCTTGTTGAGATGCAATTAATATACCATAAAGCCCACTCTTTTAAATAATATAATTCTGTGGGAAAATGCCTTTTTATAGATTTACTTAAATTAACCTGCTATATCTCTTATGTCTTTTTAGTCCAAATAAATCTTGCCATTTCTGTTTAATCCATATTTTGATAAAGAATTCAGTTATTGGTCCTGTAGTGCACTCTAAGTTCTGAATTTATCTGCTTGCTTCCTTGTGGTGGTGGTTATCTTGCTCTTTATCTCGAGAATTTCCTGTAATGTTAGTAATATCTAGAAATTTAATGAGATTTAGATTCAATTTTTAAACAAGACAAATTTCTATGTTGTTTCCACATATTCCACATTACATAACGAGGCATGTCTTGTTAAACCACTTTTAATGATTGATTAGTGAGTGCAGATGGTAATAGCTTAATACCTCTATTTTAAAATTGACAGTTAAACTTGACCTACAGATTTTCATATTCAGTAAGTGTTGTGTAGATTAATCCTAGTATTCCTTTCTGAAATGCAGATGCTGGAAGTCTGAAAGGTATGCTTCTCAGACTTCCACACAGTTAATATTCTTCCTGTGAAGTATGCTTCATTAATTAGCTATGTTCCCATGACAGATATTTGAAAAGGATAAGTGAAGGATTCAACTTCCTTAGGTTTTGGTTGTTGATGTTAGACCGGCCCAGACATTGATACATTGAGTTCTTTTATGGCAGTGTTCAAATGACCATCATTAACTTTTAAGTGTTGAAGAAATAGTTATGGGTCTGACTTCCCAACTCTGGGTCATAGCCAGGCTGTGTGCCTTTGGAACTAAGATTTCCAGTGCTGTTTTATTCTTTCTCTCCCTTCCTGATTGTGACAGAGGTAGCTGCTCTCTTGGTGAGCCAATTTAGCAGTTTTGTTTTCTGTGAATTGCTCCTGAGGATACAGGTTTGGACTAGATTTCCCTAACCCTTCCCAAAAGCTTAGAAATATATAGTTCATTAGTTCCTTTGTGATTAAAATAGGTAAAATATTATATTTTTTTAAATGTGCCTTGATTGGTATAAACAGATATGAATCCCAGGAAGATGATATTGAAAAGCATATTGCTAAATAAATATACATGGTATGATTTCCTGTATATAAATTTGAGGATATGAAAAGCTATACAATGTGTTATTTACCTCTGAACATTGCTACATTGGATATCATGTTTCCAACACATGAACTTCTTAACTCAGAACAATTGCCTTCCATTATTCAGATGAGGAAACAGCCTAGAAAAGTTAAGAACCTTGTCGAAGGTCATATACATAGTAACCGTAGAGCCCATATTCCAAATCAGATATTGAAATCTGTGTTCTTACATTGTAACTAGTATATAGATGCAGAAAGAAAGAGAGGTGACCTATGATTTGGGGCAAGGAGGTGCTTAGTAATTTGAACTTCAAGTATTCCATACACAAAGTGTAACTGACATTAGTCTTTAGAGTCTCCTTTCCCCCTCTCCCCACTTTTGTGTGTGTGTGTGGAGGAGGGGGCTTGCTAATGCTTCAGATTGAACTCAGTTTCTCAGGCATGCTAGGTAAGTGCTTTAGCACTGAATTACATCTATATTCGACATCTTGCAAATTTCTTATGATAACATTTTCAAAGTACAGAGTGCTAGATTCATAAATTAATAATGTACACCAAACTTTCTGATATATTCTGTCGCTAAGAAACTGATTAGCTTTATTTCCCCCCAAATTCCCCAATTCACTTGATCAAAGAAAACTTTATCATGACATCTATTGACATCTCACTGGATATTCTTTCCAACAATATATTATTTATTAACTAGTATTGTTCATGTTTTCTGTCTCTGTAAAAATTGAATTGTCATTTTATATAGCTCTTTCTATGTGGAGCTAATATTCCAAGTGCTTTACAAAAAACTCATCGTGGCTCATAACAATGCTTTGAAGTAGTTAGTGTTAATCACTCCACTTTACAGATGAAGAAAATGAGGCAAAATAATTTAAGCAATTTTCCCAGTCAGACTATTAGTTTGTGATGAAACTGGTATTCGATCTCAGGCAATCCATGCTTTTTAAAACAATGCATTGGTTAAACTCTAAGAGAGTAACCACATATAGCATGTCTTGATCTCATCATATTTGATCCTGGTCTAGTGCATCCTTTTGTCAACTTCACTGTCTATTATTTTATGGTACTGATCTAAGTGAGGGGCTGTTTAAACAACATGAAAGCTAAATCTCAAAAATGAAATTTTAAATGAGAAAAGGTATATTCAGGTACATCCAGGTAATTTTCTTAAATTTCCAAGTTTTCCTATTAGATGGACATAATGCAGTCAATTGGTAATGGAGTGGGATTGTAATATGTGAAGTTAAAAATTTGTTATAGAAACTGACTGATTTCCTTCTTGACCAAACTTAAGTTAGACTCCTCTGAACCCTCTCTTTAATTAGGCTTCAAGCTTAATGTGCTCCAGTCCAGTTTTTAGGAAAGAATCTTGCTAAGTTAGTTTAGTGAGAATCTCTTTACCTTGGTATCTGATAAAATTCTTCATCCACCATCCTTGATATCTAAATCCTTAGCTTGTCTTTAGCAAAAGTACTATTAGACCATTTTATCAAGAATCCTCCACTCTTGATTAAATAACAAGTAATCCTTTCAGTAATTTTTCATCCACTGATCCCTGCACTCTGCTTTTTAGGCTGTATTCACAGTTGAGTTCGATCTCTCTCCCTCATTGTAATAGTCTTCTTAATTATTATTATTATTAGTGTTTTATGGTTCTACACAGTAGTTGGGTTCACCTTGACAAACTCATACATGCATGGAAATCTATTTCAGTTTGTAAGTCCCCCTTTTCCCTTTCCTCTTCCCTTCTCCTTCCTCTACTCCACTAGACTTCTTTTCATTCCTCTTTTAATTTGTTTTTGATTGTTTTTTTAATGTATTCTTATCCTTCCTTCCCATTTTCCTTTATTTTACTCACTTCCACATACCTCTTTGTAATATTCTTGAATTCTATTAAAATAGTTTTGAATAAAGACTTTGTTTTTTTTTGGTTTTTTTTTTTTGTCGTTGTTGTTTTTGTAATAGGGATTGAGCCCAGGGGCACTCCACCACTGAGCTACTCCACCCCTAGCCCTTTTTGTTTTTATTTTGAGACAGGGTCTAGCTAAGTTGCACAGGCTGGCCTCAAATTTGTGGTCCTCCTGTCTCAGCCGCTTGAGTCACTGGAATTATAGGCATGTGTCAGGTCTTTGTCATAATTTTTAATATTAGAAGTCTTTTACAGAAGACTGCAATTGAGAACCACTATTGTAGTCTTTTCTTTTGAAGTTGTGGAAAAGACAATAAAGGCAATTTGAGTTTGTCTTTTATTTATAATAATAATGGGTCTTATGGGTTATAAGAATGTGTAAGAATCAATGTTAAGGTCATTTCTGGTGGTGATAGAGCAAGATAGACTGTGGGTCTCTGTCACTTACCCATAAGTAGATTCAGTGTGATCATAGAGAAATAACTAGTTACTTTATATCTCCCAAATTACTGGTCCTTTTAGAGTGGATACCTTGCATGACCCAAAGAGAAGTGCAATGACTGGAAATAATAGTTGTGTTCAATGCTGGATTTGCTAAATTATGTTTAGGTTTTATAGCTTACATCCTTATGACCATTTAAAAAAAATGTATTATTACAAAATTTTAAAAAATAAAAACAAATTGCTGATATAATCTGAAATGCTTTAGTGCAATCTCTCCTTTTTGTAATCATGTATTCAATATATATATATATATACAAACAGATGCATATATATAGTATACGTATACATACATTTGCATGTATATACATACACAGTGAGCTTTGAATATAAAGTATATATTATGAATATATGCTATATAAAATATGCACATGTACACATATATATGTATATATATGTATATGTATATGTATATGTGTGTGTGTGCGTGCATATGTATGTGTGTGTGTGTGTGTACATATGTATATATGTGTGTGTGTGTGTGTGTGTGTGTGTATTTTTTTCAAAGTCCACTCTGTTGCTAGGCACTATTATAGGCAACAGGGATATCCTTGTAGACAAACAAAAAATTTCATGCTATCTTGGAATATAGAGTTTATCAAACAATGCAGTTATTGGGCTGGGGTTGTGACTCAGTGGTAGAACACATGCCTAGCATATGTGAGGTCCTGGATTCAATTCTAGCACTGCATATAAATAAAATAAAGGTCCACTGACAACTAAAAAGATGTAAAAAAAAATGCACCTATTAACCAAATAATCAATCAAATAAGTGTTAAATTCCATTACTAATATTGTTAGAGATGAATGGTAGACAGTACTTAGAAAATACAATAGAAGGATGTCTCTTAAATCAAGTTGTCAGAGAGGGCTTCCCTGAGTAAAAGACTTTTGAACTGAGACTATAAAGAAAGGTTTCCTTAGCTCATTTGGGTTACTACAACAAAATACCTTTCATTGAGTAGTTTATAAATAGCATGAATTTATTGTTCAGGTCTCTGGAGGCTGAGAAGTCCAAGATCAAGATACCAGCAGACTCAGTATCAGACAAGGGCTTGCTCTCTGCTCCCAAGATGGTGCCTTCTAGCTGTGTCCTCACATGGCAGTAGGGACAAATGAACTCTGTTGGGTCCCTTTATAGGGGCACTAATTATAAGGTTCAACACTTAGGACTAATCACCTCTCAAATGTCTCATCTCACACCACCACTGCACTAGGGATTAAGTTTCAGTATATGAATCCTGGGTGGGCACAACATTCAGGTCACAGCAGAGTTAATGTCTGATAAGCCTAAAATAGGCTATAGGAGGGTAATCCTTTCACACAAAGGGAATAGTATATAAAATGATTCTGTACCACAGGGTATGTGATGATTGTTAAGAACTGAAAGAATATGAGTGTGGTTACAGTGTTTTCTGTTTGTTTGTTTTTGTATTGTTTTGGTCCTGGAACTTAACCACTAAGCTATATCCCCAGCTTTTTTTATTTTTATATATTTATTATTAATTTTATTTTGAGACTGGGTCCCACTAAATTTCTTAGGGCTTCTCTAAGTAGCTGAGGCTGGCCTTGAACTTTCAATCCTCTTGCCTCAGTCTTGCAAGTCACTGAAATTACAGGCATGAACCAGCATGTAGAACTGTGCCTAGAATATATAATGGAGGTGATTATGGTTGAAGATCAAACTATATAGATAGGCATACACCAGAACATCCAAATTTTCATGATCATGTTAAAGATTTTGGTCATTATTTTAAGCATTTTAGTACTTTAAACTATTGAAATATTTAAATGGTCAGGGTAATGGACAATGGCAATATGAACAGCTTTGTATTTTGAAATGATCGCTCTAGCTAGCATTCATGTCTTGAACATCTTAGAAAAGAGATAATGTTGTCTCTTTAAGGTAGTTTGAACAGAGGTTATACTTCTTCAAGGTAGCTTCAAATAAAGGACAGTTGAGATTGGAAAGAAAATGAACAGATGCGAGATAGGAAATAAATATCAATACCATTGTTACTGGACTACATGTATAGGAAGTGAGGGAGAAGGTAGTGTCAAGAATTAGTACTGTGTTTTTAGCTGGATGAACAGTGGTGTTAATTACCAACATAGGGAAAAGAATCTGTTTGGCTGCTCCCAGGCTTGATGGTAGTTTGCTTATGAGTTCAACTTAGAGGTTTTTAAGTTTCAGGTTCTTTTTAGTTAGTTATTCAAATGAAAGTGTCAAAAAGGTAATTGAACCATAAGGATCTATAGCTTTAAAGAGGGGTGTGAGCTATGCTATGGTTTGGATATTAGGTGTCCCCCAAAAGCTCATGTGCGAAACAATGAAAGAAGGTTTAGAGGAGAAATGATCGGGTTATGAAAGCATTAATCCAATCAGTGGATCAATCCCCTGATGGGATTAACTAAATGGTAACTGAAATCGGGTAGCGTGTGGCTGAAGGACGAGGATTTCTGGAGACCTACCTTTGGGGTAATATATTTTGTTTCTGGTGAGTGGAATCTCTCTCTGCTTTTTGATCATCATATGAGCCTGATCATCATGTGAGCTGCTTCCCTCTGCCACACTCTTCCACCATGATGTTCTGCCTTATCTTGAGCCCTGAGGAATGGAGCCAGTCTTCTATGGACTGAGACCTCTGAAATTCTGAGCCTATAAATAAACTTTTCCACTTCTAAAATTGCTCTGGTCAGCTCTTTTAGTCACAGGAGTGAAAAAGCTGACTAAAACAGCCTAGATGTATAAATTTGGGAGTCATGGGTGGTCATTGATGCCACTGGCATGGATATGATTTTTTTTGTGACTGAGAACAGAGTAAGAAGTATACATAAATGAATTTAAGAACGACAGCATTTAGTGATCAAATAACATGCTTGAGCCTCCACTGAAACCTCAAGGAGTGGCCCTAAACACAAGAAGAAGATCAGGAGAGTATACTAATATGAAAGCGAAGAGAAATTTATCTATAATGTGTCAGGGACCAAGAAGTTCTCATTCTGAGAACATTCTGACCTTTACAATAAGCAGCAGTGCCCCTCCCCCACTCCTGGCTGATAATTCTGACAGTATGGCGCCTATGGCGCCCACGGCTTCTCTTCCGGGACTTCACCTTCCCACCGGCGCGAACCTCACCTTCCTGCCAGCGCGAACTTGCACCCTATCAGGAGCCCAATAGAAGAACACAGCCAACCAGCCTGCACCTCATCATACCCCTCATTCCCTCAGCATAAATACCTGTGAGAACAATAAAAATTTGCAGCTTGATCAGAATTCCTGTCTTGCTGCCACTCCCTGTGTCTCTTGTCCCTTTCATTCCTTCTCTCTTAGGTTCGCCGTCCTGCGTTGATGTCCCGAAGGCCAGGACAGTTGGTGTCCAACGTGGTTGACTGGAACCTTTGAGAAGCGAATGCCGCCCTCCGGGGAAGTCTTGGCCAAGTGGGATTCGGGATCACCTCGGTAAAGGCAACCGGGAGTCAGATCCAGGAGGAGAGTGAGGCTGGCGCAAGGTGAGTGACACACCATGGGACAAGCAGTTTCGTCACATGATTTGTTTCTGACGGGTCTCGAGGAGGCCCTCAAGACTCGGGGAGCGCGTGTTAAGAAAAAGAATTTAAGATCATTCTTTTCATACATAGAGGATTTGTGTCCTTGGTTTCCCCTCGAGGGGTCGATTGATGGTAAAAGGTGGCTCAGAGTAGGAGACTGCCTCAAAGATTATTATGAAACTTTTGGTCCTCAAAAGGTACCGCCCCCAGAACAAACCCAGGAGCAATAAGGTTTGTTCCCTCTCAGACTCCCAACCCAATCCAGGCCCCCTGTCCTTCTCCACAATCACCTCCCTCCAATGCGCTACCCCAGGCAGCGCAGGATTGGACCTCTGTGCCTCCACTGATACAATATTAGACTCTATGCAAGGACCCCAAATAATACCCACTGGGATTGTAGGCCCCCCTCCACCTCATATGTGTGCTCTTATTCTTGGGAGAGCTTCTACCACCTTACAAGGTGTTCAGGTCTTCCCTGGCATCATTGATAATGATTACACTGGAGAAATTAAAATACTGGCCACAGCTATTAACGGAGTAGCAGCCATCCCTGCAGGAACAAGAATTGCACAATTAATACTCCTTCCCCTCAATTCAGGAAACACTCCTGCTGCCCCAAATTCACCACGAAACACAGCCTCTTTAGGTTCCTCTGATGTGTATTGGGTCCAACCTATCTCCCACAAAAGACCCACTCTTACCTTATTTATTGAAGGAAAGAAATTCCAAGGAATCCTAGAAACTGGTGCGGATGCCACGGTTATTTCTCAAAAATATTGGCCATTAGAATGACCCCTCACCTCATCATTAACTGACCTTAAAGGAATAGGGCAATCAAAAACCCCTTAGTTAGCTCTAGGGTGCTTAATTGGACTGACACAAAAGATAACACAGGAAATAAAGGAACTGTTACCCCCTTCGTTGTTCCTGATCTCCCTGTCAACCTTTGGGGATGAAACATTCTAAGCCAAATGAAAGTTATTCTTGCTAGTCCTGACTCTTTAGTCACTCATCAAATGCTTTGTATGGGCTTTATCCCTGGTACAGGCCTTGGGAGGCTAGGACAAGGACAGGTTGAGCCTGTACAGCCCATACGAAAAAACAGACAAATTTGGTCTTGGGTATTTGGATTTTTAGTGTCGGTCCCTGACCCTCCTGTACCCCATGCAGACAAAATTATTTGGGAAACTCAAACTCCTGTGTGGGTGGATCAGTGGCCCCTTACCCAAGAAAAATTAGAGGCTGCCTCCATGTTAGTACAGGAACAGTTGACAGCCGGCCATGTGGAACCCTCAACCTCACCCTGGAACATTCCTATTTTTGTTATTAAGAAGAAATCAGGAAGGTTTTTCAAGATGGCAGACTAGGGGGCGGCTGCATTTCATGTTGCTCCAGGATGCAGGATTCAAAAGAGGAGATAGTGAGAGACTTGGGACCAACTCAAAGTCGCCGGGTGAGTCTCTCCCATTGGGGAGGCTTCCCGGATGGGGCGTTAGCCCCGGAACGCAGGGAACTTTGTGAAGTAGAGTTGCTCGGTGAGATGCCCCTCAACCCACAGGAGTGGAAAACACGGACAACTGGGATCATCGTAGAGGAAGCAGCTCAGCACAGTGCTGGGACTCGGAGCAACCACTGGGGCTCCGGATGGCTGCCTGAGGAGGAGCTGCGTGGCGAGCTGTTTAGGCCCAGAACGACCGCTTCTGAACACCAGGGGGTTGCCCGGAGGAAGAGGAGAAGCGCGGTAGGTCGCTTGGTCTAGGAGTGACTGCATCAGAGCCACAGGCGGTTGCCAGAAGAGGAGCTGCGTGGCGAGCTGTTTAGACTCAGAGCGAACACTCCTGAACACCGGGGGGTTGGCCGGAGGAAGAGGAGAAGTGCGGCGGGTCGCTTGGTCTGTGAGTGACTGCATCAGAGCCACAGGTGGTTGCCAGAGGAGGAGGCGAGAGGTGAGTTGATTGGACTAAAAGCAACCGCTCCTGAACACCAGTGGCCTGCCTGGAGGAGGAGCGTGGTGAGTCACTTGGTCTCAGAGCCACCGCTCCTGAACACCCAGGGGGCTACCCCAAGGAGGAGGAGGAGGAACAGGGCGGGTCACTTGGACTTGGAGTGACTGCCTAGGGCTACGGGTGGTTGGCGGGAGGAGGAGACCCGAAGTGAGTTGTTTGGACTCCTAGTGACTGCATCGGAAACTGGGCAGATGTCCGGAGGAGGAGGTGTGTGGCGGGTCTCTGGGTCTTGGAGCTATTGTACGGGGCTCCAGGTGGCGGCTCAGAGGAGGGGCCGCATAGCCAGGCGATTAGGTGCAGAGCAGGGTCCCAGGAGCTGGGTGGCTTCTTTCTGGAGGAGCGGCACAGAGACAGGCCTAGGGGCGGAGGGAAGTTTCCAGGACTGCAGGCAGATTCTCTGAGGAGAGGCAGCCTAAGGAGACTCGTCTGTGAAGGGTGAGGCCCCCAGGCCCAGGAGGTAGGTCCGGGACACTGGGAATGTTTCAGAGGAAGGCAGCCCAGCCCAGGCAGTAGTTGTGGATTGAGGGGAACCTCTAGGATGGGAACTGACCAGCTAGACCACCCCATTGGGTGAGTCTTCCCTGCCTGGTGAGGTTTTCCCACAAGGATGGTAAAACCAGAGACACAGGCCCAAACAGGCCTTGCCTCAGCCCACAGCCTAGTTCCCCTTTGGATGACCATTGGTCAACAAGTGGAGGCACCTCTGCCCACTAGCAGGGAATATACCCCATCTGAAGGCCACCAACCCTAGGAGGCAGCTTCTTTGTGGAGCTCCGCATTATCAACTTCCTCCAAGACTTCAGGCTACTGAAGGATAAGAGGGGATATACTAGCAATCTTCAGGGACATTATAAGTCGATAGAGGAAATCTGCAATATCTTTATGACCCACTGATTCCTGAACAATATGAGAAAACAAGGGAAGAAAATGCCCCAAACAAATCTAGATGTTACATCAATAAAATCCAACGACAGCATGGCAGAAGAAATGACAGAAAGGGAGTTCAGAATGTACATAATTAAAATGATCAGAGAAGCAAACGATGAGATGAAAGAGCAAATGCAGGCATTGAATGATGAGATGAAAGAGCAAATGCAGGCATTGAATGATCGCACCAATCGACAGTTAACAGAGCAAATTCAGGAAGCAAAAGATCATTTCAATAAAGAGTTAGAGATATTGAAAAAAAACCAAACAGAAATCCTTGAAATGAAGGAAACAATAAACCAAATTAAGAACTCCATAGAAAGCATAACAAATAGGATAGTTCTGGAAGACAGAACTTAAGATATTGAAGACAAAATATTTAACCTCGAAAGCAAAGTTGAATAAACAGAGAAGATGGTAAGAAATCATGAACAGAATCTGCAAGAACTATGGGATATCATGAAAAGGCCAAATTTGAGAATTATTTGGATTGAGGAAGGCTTAGAGAAACAAACCAAAGGAATGAATAATCTATTCAATGAAATAATATCAGAAAATTTCCCAAATCTGAAGAATGAAATGGAAAATCAAGTCCAAGAGGCTTGTAGGACTCCAAATACACAAAATTACAACAGACCCACACCAAGGCACATTATAATGAAAATACCTAACATACAAAATAAAGACAGAATTTTAAAGGCTGTGAGAGAAAAGAACCAAATTACATTCGGTGGAAACCAATACAGATATCAGCAGATTTTTCAATCCAGACCCTAAAAGCTAAAAGGGCCTGGAACAACATTTTTCAAGCTCTGAAAGAAAATGGATGCCAACCAAGAATCTTATACCCAGCAAAACTTACCTTCAAATTTGACGATGAAATAAAATCATTCCATGATAAACAAAAGCTAAAAGAATTTACAAAAAGAAAGCCAGCATTACAGAACATTCTCAGCAAAATATTTCATGAGGAAGAGATAAAAAACAAAGAAGCGTATCAGCAAAGGGAGGAACTACCCTAAAGGAACTGTCAAATAAAGGAGGAACCAAGATGTGTCAAAAAAGAAATAAATAAATAAATAAAATTTTAAATATGAACCAAATGACCAGGAATACAAATCATATCTCAATAATAACCCTGAATGTTAATGGCCTGAATTCATCAATCAAAAGATATAGACTGGCAGATTGGATTAATAAGAAAGATCCAAAGATATGTTGCCTGCAAGAGACTCACCTCTTAGAAAGAGATACCCATAGACTAAAGGTGAAAGGATGGGGAAAAACATACCAAACTATCCCTATTTGTTGATGATATGATTGTATACTTAGAACCAGGAAATTCCACCAGAAAACTTTTAGATCTCATAAGTGAATTCAGTAAAGTAGCGGGTTATAAGATCAATGCACATAAATCTAAGGCATTTTTATACATAAGCGATGAATCTACAGACAGAGAAATCAGGAAAACTACCCCATTCACAATAGCTTTGGAAAAAATAAAATACTTGGGAATCAATCTCACAAAAGAGGTGAAAGACCTCTACAATGAGAACTACAGAACACTAAAGAAAGAAATTAAAGAAAACTTTAGAAGATGGAAAGATCTCCCATGTTCTTGGATAGGAAGAATTAATATTGTCATAATGGCCATACTACCAAAAGTGCTATACAGATTTAATGCAATTCCAATTAAAATCCCAATGATGTACCTTACAGAAATAGAGCAAGAAATTATGAAATTCATCTGGAAGAATAAAAAACCCAGAATAGCTAAAGCAATCCTTGGCAGAAAGAGTGAAGCAGGGGGTATCGCAATACCAGATCTTCAACTCTACTACAAAGCAATAGTAACAAAACGGCATGGTATTGGTACCAAAATAGAAAGGTGGATCAATGGTACAGAATAGAGGACGCGGACACTAACCCAAATAAATACAATTTTCTCATACTAGACAAAGGGGCCAAAAATATGCAATGGAGAAAAGATAGCCTGTTCAACAAATGGTGCTGGGAGAATTGGAAATCCATATGCAACAGAATGAAACTAAACCCATATCTCTCACCATGCACGAAACTAAACTCAAAATGGATTAAGGATCTCGGAATCAGACCAGAGACCTTGCATCTTATAGAAGAAAAAGTAGGTCCAAATCTTCACCTTGTTGGCTTAGGATTAGACTTCCTTAACAGGACTCCCATAGCACAAGAAATAAAAGCAAGAATCAATAACTGGAATAGATTCAAACTAAAAAGCTTTCTCTGAGCAAAGGAAACTATCAGCAATGCGAAGAAAGAGCCTACAGAGTGGGAGAAAATCTTTGCCAATCATACTTCAGATAGAGCGCTAATCTCCAGAATCTATAAAGAACTCAAAAAACTCTATACCAAGAATACAAATAATCCAATCGACAAATGGGCTAAGGAAATGAATGGACACTTCACAGAAGAAGATCTACAAGCAATCAACAAACATATGGAAAAATGTTCAACATCTCTAGTAATAAGAGAAATGCAAATCAAAACCACCCTAAGATTCCATCTCACCCCAATTAGAATGGCGATTATCAAGAATACAAGCAACAATAGGTGTTGGCGAGGATGTGGGGAGAAAGGTACACTCATACATTGCTGGTGGGGTTGCAAATTAGCGCAGCCACTCTGGAAAGCAGTGTGGAGACTCCTTAGAAAACTTGGAATGGAACCACCATTTGACCCAGCTATCCCACTCCTTGGCCTATACCCAAAGGACTTAAAATCAGCATATTACAGAGATACAGCCACATCAATGTTCATAGGTGCTCAGTTCACAATAGCCAGATTGTGGAACCAACCTAGATGTCCTTCAATTGATGAATGGATAAAGAAAATGTGGTATATATATACAATGGAATATTACTCAGCCATAAAGAATGATAAAATTATGGCATTTGCAGGCAAATGGATGAAACTGGAGAATATCATGCTAAGTGAGATAAGCCAATCTCAAAAGACCAATGGACGAATGATATCGCTAATAAGTGGATGATGACACATAATGGGGGGTGGGAGGGGTTAGTGTTAGGGTTAGAGTTAGGGTTAGGGAGGGGGGCAAGAATGGAGGAAGGAAGGACTGTATAGAGGGAAAAGAGTGGTGGGAGGGGTGGGGGGAAGGGAAAAAAATAACAATGAATCAAACAACATTACCCTATGTAAATTTATGATTACTCAAATGGTATGCCTTTACGCCATGTACAAACAGAGAAACATCATGTATCCCATTTGTTTACAATAAAAAAAAAAGAAAGTTAAAAAGAAAAAAAAAAAAAAGAAGAAATCAGGCAAATGGCGCCTTTTACAGGATTTGCGCGCTATCAATAAGGTTATGCGCCCAATGGGGGCATTACAGCCAGGCATCTCTACACTGGTAGCTATTCCTAGGGACTATTATAAAATGGTCATCGACTTAAAAGATTGCTTTTTTACTATTCCTTTACATCCTGAGGACAGACCCTATTTTGCTTTCGGCCTCCCCTGCATCAATTTTCAGGGCCCTATGCAAAGATTTCAATGGAAGGTCCTTCCCCAGGGTGTGGCTAACAGCCCTAGTCTTTGCCAAAAATATGTTGCTCAAGCAGTAGACCCTGTGAGAGAGCGGTGGCCACAAGTTTATATATTACATTATATGGATGATTTGTTAATCGCTGCACCTAATACCTATGATCTTAACATTTGTTATTTGGATCTCTATAAAGCCCTTACTGCCTTGGGACTTCAGATAGCCCCTGATAAGGTTCAGACACAGGACCCCTACACCTACTTGGGCCTCAAACTTCAAACTAATCAAATTCAAATCCCTAATATACAATTGCGTGTGGACCATCTCCACACTCTTAACGATTTCCAAAAATTACTAGGGGATATCCAATGGCTAAGACCATATTTAAAACTACCCACATATGTGCTTTTGCCTCTTAATGATATTTTAAGGGGAGATTCTGACCCTTCTTCTCCTCGAGAGCTTACTCCCGAGGCGCGGCAAGCATTAATTCAAGTCACAGAAGCCATTGCTCAACAATTTGTTACACAAATATCTTATAACCTTCCTTTGGTTTTGGTTATATTACACACCCCTCATACACCCACGGGACTATTCTGGCAGCGGGATCCACATTTTAAAAATAAAGGTTGCCTCTTGCTTTGGGTTCATTTGCCTGCCACATCCTCTAAAGTTATTGCTGTCTATCCTGCTCAGGTAGCTTCTATCATATCCAGACAATTGACTTCTGATGTACAGATACTCTCAAGCACCATACAAGATCTTCAAGATCAGGTGGATTCCTTAGCAGAAGTGGTCCTACAAAATAGGAGAGGTTTAGACCTTCTAACTGCCGAACAGGGAGGCATTTGTCTGGCTTTGCAGGAAAAATGCTGTTTCTATGCCAACAAGTCAGGATTTGTTAAGGACAAGATCAAACAGCTGCAGGAAGACTTAGAAAAACGCCGATGAGCACTGGCTGATAATCCACTATGGACTGGATTCAGTGGACTCCTTCCCTATCTCCTTCCCTTCCTAGGTCCCCTCCTCTGCTTGCTGCTTATCGTATCTATAGGTCCTTTGATATTCAACAAGATCATGGCTTTTCTTAAAGCTCAAATCGAGGCTATACAGGCGAAACCTATTCAGGTTCATTACCATCGACTGGAGATGATGGATCGCGATGGTGATCTTAAAAAACCATCACCCCTGTGAGCTGAACTGGACAGCCAATGACGGGTAAGATTTGTGAGAGCTCATACCAACCTAAGACAGGAAATGAGGGCTAGAGCCTCATTATCTAATGACGGGTAAGGATGTTGCTCTGCCACGGACAAACTAAGACAGGCGCAGTTCCCGAGGGATTGTCACTCCAGCTCTGTACCTGTTCAGGCAAGCCACACACCCGCCTCGCCACATAACCTCTATCACCCCCTTAAAATATGGCTATTGAAAAATGGTCAATAATTTTATATAAGAAAGGGGGAAATGTCAGGGACCAAGAAGTTCTCATTCTGAGAACATTCTGACCTTTACAATAAGCAGCAGCGCCCCTCCCCCACTCCTGGCTGATAATTCTGACAGTATGGCGCCTATGGCGCCCACGGCTTCTCTTCCGGGACTTCACCTTCCCACCGGCGCAAACCTCACCTTCCCGCCAGCGCGAACTTGCACCCTATCAGGAGCCCAATAGAAGAACACAGCCAACCAGCCTGCACCTCATCATACCCCTCATTCCCTCAGCATAAATACCCGTGAGAACAATAAAAATTTGCAGCTTGATCAGAATTCCTGTCTTGCTGCCACTCCCTGTGTCTCTTGTCCCTTTCATTCCTTCTCTCTTAGGTTCGTCGTCCTGTGTTGATGTCCCGCGGGCCGGGACAATAATGTGATATTCATCAATTCTGTTTATTGTTATGTGACAGTCAAGATATAGCTGAGCAGAGTATGCATTTTCATCAATGACTAGGATGAAGCATTCTGAGAATGTTCTTTTTTGTCTTATTGATTATATAAAACTCAAAGTCACAACCTGTATGATTATTTTGTAATTAAATATATCACAGTTTTGATCAGGATAGTTACTTGTAAAATCATTGTCGCTCAGCCATGAGTGAATTTAGACGTCTCTCTAAAAAAATACCTAATTTCTTTACAGCACCTAAATTACTGGTGCTTTAGGATCATGCTTTGTATGGTCCAAAAAGAAGTAGAAAACGAAAGTCTTAACTGAATCATTCATTCTGGACTATGAATTTAGATCAATTGAAATTAGTCTTATGATTAATTACTGTTACATCATTAAAAATTTAGGCCTGGAACAAAATATCATCAATTAATTATAACATATTAGGTCAAGACTATGCTTGGTTTCTTCTCACATTATCATTATGATAAATTTACCCAATTAGTTTCTAATCTATCTTTTAACATATGAGAAATTTCTACCAGCCACCACATACTTCTTGTGACCTTATTCAGTTGCTTCTTACAAACTTGCTTAACATCAGATTATAACTTCCATTTTTTCTAGTACTTAATGTTGTAGTACCTAATAATTTTATTATTTCTATGCTTTGGTTTTTCATATTTGTAAATATTTAGGTATGAAAAATTGTCTGTTTTAAAAATGTCAGCCTCAAATATTTTACAGAAAAATCTGTATGTACATCAGAGCAAATTGTTGTCAATCATGCCTGACAACAGCAAGTATAAGTGCTCTCTTGTACAGTACTATTTTGTAATTAAGAAAGTGAATTTACAGTTCCCTAAAATTCAACTTGTGCATAAATAGGGGAATGCATATATTACTAACTTCCTTCTTTATTGAAACATAAATGAATTAAGACTAGAGTTTTCATGCTTTTTTCTTTCTTTCTTTCTTTTTTTTTTCTTTTTAGACCTTTCTTTATTCATTCTCAGCTTACTGGTAAAGTGTGAAATAGATGTTTGTTTCTTTGAGATAAAATTTTGAATGTGTATTGGGGATGAACTCCATAGGCATCCATTATGAGTTATTGTGTTAAAAACTTTTATGTATTTTCTTTACGTAAATATTTTAGAAGTTCATAGACATACACAGGAAGAATCGTTTCCCTTCTTTTTCCAGTCTAAATGATTTGAAGCCAGAGACCATGTCTTATTCATTTCATCAGTGACTAGAACCTAGTAGATTTTTAATATATACTTACTAAATTGAACTGAAAGCTTGAACTCCCTTGTCAGTCTTCACAGTAAATATATTTTCCTGGTTTAAAATTATCTGTAGTTCAGAGTTCTTTTGTAGTGTCAAGGTGATTGCCATACTCTCAAGCCAGGGAAGGGAAATGTTAAGATAAGTGTGACTCAGGAACACCAGAAATTCTATTCACATTCATAAAAGCACAAGTACTTCCACAATGCAAACATGCTTGTGATGTATAGCCAGAGACATGGAAAAGGGAGAAATTTGGGTTTAAAACTAGGTTTGAGGACTGGGAGTGTAGCTCAGTTGGTAGAGTCCCTGCCTCATAAGCATAAGCCCTGGGTTCAATCCCCAACACTGCAAAAAAAAAAAAAAAAAAAGAAACTAGGTTTGGAGAAATTATACTTTTGAGTAATGGTTTCCTAATTATTAAGTTGAGAGCAATAATACATTCTTATGAGAACTGGCTAGAAAATACATAATGCCGAACAGCATGACATAAGTATTCAATATTTGGTGTTTCCTTTCACTAAGTTCAGATTTTCAGTTCTGCTCTTTCATATAGATTTATTGTTATTTTTCTCTCTCCCTTATACTGCCCCTCCTTTAACTCACTATCTAGTCTTCTAAAATCCTGTTGTTATTTTTAATTATCTTAAAAATAGTGGAAAAAATGTTGATATTTCTTATATAGGGTTTCAGTGTTACATGATTTTATCACTTGCTATAGAAAATTGGCAATTGGTCTCAATAAATTGTTAAATTTATTCAGAAATATCTAAAAATCCATAAAAGTATACTCACATCTATTGATTTTCTTTTATGTTCAAAATAAGAGATTACTAAAGGCTATCAAGAAGATTAAAATAATTATAAAGTGCATTGTTATTTATTTTAAAATTTTCTGGCTTTCATAAACTTTCCTACTAGGTTATGGTAGACTTCTATTATTCTCCACTATTTCTCTCCCTCTGTTTAGGATTATATATCCTTATTTATTGTTATGGGTCTTGAAGTACTTCAGGAGAAAAATACTCTATCCCATTTCCCTATCTCATTACTGTGGGGCTTGACAATGTTTGGGCAATGAAATTTGAGCAAATATATCTAATTAGTTGCCTTAAGAATGACTACATGTATTTTTGTTAAATCTGTTTTCATCTATCATAACAATAGCTCTCTAATCAATGTCCAGATAGGAGCTGCTTCAGTAGGTTGAGTCTTGAAAGAAAGAAATAGGAAGCAGAGCCTCAGCTGACCTACAGCTGGGTTTGTAGCTCAGTGGTAGAGCACTTGTCCAGCATGTGTGAGGTACTGGGTTCGATCCTCAGCACCATATACAAATAAATAAAATAAAGGTCCATTGACAACTTAAAATAAACTTAAAAAACGTGAGCAAAAAATAAAACTCTATTGTACTAAGCCCCGAAGAGTTTAGGGTTGTTTATTACTGCAGCACAAGTGACTAATGTAGATATTACTATCTGGTTGCTGCCAAAACAAAACCCCATAGGGATGTCAAACATATCTACATCATTGGCTTTGGGTCTACATTGTGGATGGCAAGGAAACTGTTATTGGAGGATCAAAAAATAATAGACCAGACATGGAATGAAAACCTATGTGACAGTTTGGAAGTAAGATATTATGTAGTAAACTTGTTTTAGATTAATAGGTGAGAATCAGAATATTGGGAGTGTGCTTTGATTATTCAGTGCTATAATTTGACAAGGTATTATAAAAAAAGAGATAATCTTAAAAAAGTTTTTTTTTTTTTAAGAAGGGGCAAAAATCAAATGGCAAATGTGCAATGTTTCTAATATTAAACTAGGAAAAGACAAATTTAAGAAATACTTTGAGCAGCAAAAGTCAGTTAAGATAATTAAGACTCAGGTTCTATCAAAGACCAAATCAAAGACAGGTATAGTCACAAATGTCACATTTGTTAAACATTTTAGTGGACATAGGAGATCTTTGATGAATCCTTTAAGTTCAATAAAATAGTTTAGGGTAAACAAACAGAAATGGTAGCAACACGAGAGCCTAAATTCAAATTATCTCTAAGTATAATAAAAAAGGACATGTTTTAAAAATTTTAGGTGTAGCTATTAATACATTAAATTGACTGGAATAAAGTAGAACATGTTTTCTGCATTCTCTTTAGAGATGACTAATAGGAAGATGATGGAAAAAATAAATACTTTCCATAGGTCAGAACCAAGAGCAAAGAATAATAATTGACTGCAAATTCCTCCCAGAAAGCAGAACTGAACTATAATCAAGAAACAATCTTATCTAGAATATTTGTTCAGCAGGATAACCAAATTCTACTGACCAGTGATTGACTATAATTTATGATTTCCTATGTTCAGAATGTGTGTCATTCTTATAACACTGAAATTAGATATTTGGGAGGCTAGAAAACTTGTCAATTTGTAGTTACCTATATGAAAAAAAAAATCTACCTATAAAATTATTAGAGTATAACCCAAGGTCTTAGACTTTCAGTTTGATGACATGATTCAGTGAAAATTTTGAAGATTTTTTTGGGAAGAATGAGTTTTTTTTTTTCATATAGGAGGAAAAAAAGGGAGCATTAATGACTAAGAAGGTGAAATGTGATAGATGGTGTATTCTTTTCTTATGTATTCACTATTCTTTCCAGTAAGAAATTTTTTACTTTCTTCCCTGTTGATAGTTTACTTGCCATGCTTCTTATGGCCCCATTTCTCATCTCATTGTGGTTGAACTTGGCAGTATGATTTACTTTGCCCAACAGAATATGAGTTAATTTGACTTTTGAGTAGAAACGGTAAGGGCCATCTGCCAGATTCTTGCTCTTTTGTTTTTACATGTATTTTCCGGAACATGTTATAGATGGAGGCTGCTCCTTTTTTCTGGGTCCTGAATGAAGGCAGGATGAAGTACAGCTACAGCTGACCCATAGCCAAATAAAATGTGAGGGATAAATAAACATTTGTTGTCAGGCACTGAGATTTTGGGGTTGTTTATTAACAGACAAAATGCCTTCTTTTAAAGCTTCAGTGAATACAGAAATATCTTCAGATATATACCAAAATGTATTGTGAAAATACATGAATAAATGCATGAAATAATGTATGAATAAATGAATAATATTGGAAGGGAGAAATTTCTTCTCATTCAATAGGGAGAAACTGTGATTAGTGAGAAAGATATATACTAGTTAAATTTTATTTTGTTGGAAAAGGTATAGCTTATGGGTATCAGAAAACCACCTCCTGATTTCTAAATTACTGCTAATAATATTATACCTAATTGACTAAGCCTCTCAATACCCACAAAGTCACACATTTTAGATAGAAATGGTTATTTGGTCCAAAGACAGCCTACATTTTCCCTGATCTATAGATTATGATTTGAAGAAAAGAAACAAAAAAATTCATCTAGGTATGATTATAGTGATTACATACCAGTTAAATCATGTCTATAGAAGAGTTTAAATACAATGCAGAAAGAATACTGGCTCTAGTAGGATAAGAAAATGAAGAACATAAAGTAGTAGGAAGAAATCATGAGGTCATAGAAGTCATGAGTAAATAAAACCTATGAATAAGTAGAAGATAGAAAAATATACACATCATAAGGTAGTTGATTGGTAGTAGCAAGTGGATAGAAAATTAATAAAATATTGCTTCTGCTGAAGATAGAAGGGAAATCAACAAGACTTTTTCTAGCAATCTGATCTTTTAAACACTGACCAGTATCCAAATTTCCATCTCTTTGTGACCTATTTTATATTCTTCACCTGAGTACTAAATTTAAGATATTTATTTTCCTTATTTCCATATATGTCTTAAAAACAAAAGAGGAAGAAGCACCCTAAACTTTTCAGATGTTACTGAAAAGTCTGGCTTCCAAGTGTCAGGACCCAGTAAATGTTAATCCCCTGGTGAGTACAGCAAACACAGCAGCAGTAATTTTAAATAGGCATTTCCCATAGCTCCTATCTCAAGTCCACTCTCTCCTCCAATGCATAATGAAGTAGAAAAAGCAGGCAATAAAACACAGGTCCCAGCTTATCTCTGGAAGGAGATGAACCACACATCTAGTATACCAACTAGTTAAGAGTCAGGCTTTTAACTCCCCTATCTCTAAAGGATGAAGGGACCTGACACATACTAGTAACCTGGGGGTTCCTGACAGCAAAATAGCAGTTCAAACAAGCATGCAGGTACTTGCATAGTTCTTTCACTAACTCAGAAAGAGCCAGCAGGCACTAACCCCCAACTCAGTTTCTCCTTGAGGAACAAAGGAATTAGACCACATATCTAGTGTCCCAGCTCTTCCAACTGCTACTTAAGTGTCAGGTTTCTGTCTTACTTGTCTGTGCTGAGGCAACATGCATACTCTAGATTACTGGGAGCTTCTAAGAACAAAGACTGCAGTTTAGGCTAGCATGAAATATTGAGAGGTATCCATTGCTAACCAAGAGTAGTTTACCTAGAAAAACTGTCCTTCAAAAATTAAGGAGAGGCAAAACTTACCCAGACAAATAAAATATAAGGGAGTTGCCACCATTAAACTTGCCTTAGAAATAATGTTAAAGGGAGTTCTTTGCCTTGAAATGAAAGGACAATAAACAGCAACACAATAGCATAAGAAAGTATGGAAACCATAGGTAAAGGTAAATACATAGACAAATGCTATTACTATAACACTAGTGGGTGTATCACTTTTAATTGTAGTATTAAAGTTAAAAGACAATAATAACTGTGACTAAAAATTCGTTAATGGATATGCAATATAAATATATGCAAATTATTGCATAAATAACATGTAGTATGGGGGAGATAACAGAAGTGTAGCATTTTCTTTGTAAATGAAGTTGTTATTCACTTAAAATAGATTATCATAAGTATAAGATAGTTTATGTAAGCTCCATGTCAACCACAAAGAAAATTGCTATAGATGTTACAAAAGAAAATAAAAGTGAATCAAAACATATCAATAGAAATAGAAATGGAATACAAAGACAGCAAGAGAAAAAAAAAAGACAGAAGAGGGGAAAAAGAGGTACAAAATAATTATAAACAGAAAGCAGTTAACACAGCAGCAATAGTAAATCATTAAAAATAATCCCTTTAAATGTAAGTAGATAAAACTCCCTCATCAAAGATCTCATATGACTCAACGTATAGTAAACTATGATTCTACCATATGCTGTTTGAAAGTGATTCATTTAATGCTACCTGTAGGCTGAAGGTAAAGGGACAAATAAAGATATTTCATAAAAATGGTAACATGAGACAAAATAGGTTGACCAGTGGGTAATACGCTATAACTAGAGAGGAGCAAGAAGTTCTGGTGTGTACAGTAGGGTGACCACAGATTACAACACACTGAACATTTTTAAAAGCTAGAAGAAAGGCTTTTGAAAGGTGTTACCATACATAAATGATAAATATTTGAGGAGTTAGATATGTTTAACCTGATTTAAATATTATATAATGTGCACATTATATATTAATGTTTCTCCATTAATATGTATAAGTTTAATGTTTTTATATACCAGGTAAAATGATTTTAATTAGAAATAAATATTAAAAAATGTTTCTTGTTCTAAAAAATGTAAAAATAGTTACCAGATTAAAAGGTTAATACATAATGATAAAAACTTCAATTCACAACGAGTATATAACTATTATAAATATATATGTACCCTACATCAGAGAACCTAAACATATAGAGCAAACACTAATAGAACTAAAGAGAGAAATAGAAAACAGCACGATAATAGTAGGGGAATTCAAAACTCCACTTTCCAAAATGAATTGATCAATTGACAGAAAATTATCAAAGAAATATCAGACTCAAATAACACCAGAAACCAAATGGACCTCATTTAAGAAAAGAAATTAGAGGACACTATCCCTGATGAACCTAGATGCAAAAATCCTCAACAAAATACTAGCAAACCAAATTCAGCAGCATATTAAAAGGATGATGAAGTGGAATTTATCACTGGGATGCAAGGATAGCTTAATATAAATTGATAAACCCGATTGCATCATATTAATAGAATGAGGGATGAAAATCAAGATAATCTCAGTAGATGCAGAAAAATGAATTTGATAAAATTCAACATCCTCTCATCAGAACTCTTAATAAACTAAGAATAAAGAGAAATTGCCTTAATGTAATAAAAGTCATATATGAAAAGACACAGCATCATATTTCATGGTGAAAAACTGAAAACGTTTTAACAAAGGTCAGGAACTAGGCAAGGATGCCTGCTCTCACTATTCAATATAGTACTGGAAGTCCTAGCTAGAACAATAAGAGAAGAAAACAAAATAAAATGAAACGAAAGGCCTTCAGGTTGAAGAGGAAGAAGTAAAATTGCCACCGTTTGAGGATAACACGATCTTAGATTAAAAAAAAAAAACCTAAAAGGGGCACAGTGGCACAAGCCTATAATCCCAGTGACTTAGGAGACTGAGGCAGGAGGATTACAAGTTCAAAGCCAGGCTCAGCAACTTATCAAGGCCCTAAGAGACTTAAAGAGACCCTGTCTCTAAATAAAATATAAAAAAGGGCTGGAGATGTGACTCAGTGGTTAAGCACCCCTGGGGTCAATCCCCAGTATTAAAAAAAAAAAAAAAATCCTAAGTACTCCATAAATAAACTGTTAAAACTGGTAAATGAATCCAGTGAAGTTTCCTGGATATAAAATCAATATACAATAGGTAATTGTTTTTCTGTGCACTAAAAAACTATCTGAAAAGGAAAGTAGGAAAACAACCCCATCTATAATATCATCAAAAGATTAAAATACTTAGATATAAGCTTAACTGAGGAAGTGAAAATCTGTACACTGAAAATTATACTATTTTGATGAAAGAAATTAAAGAAGGTAGAAACAAATGGATGTTCAAGGACTAGAAAACTTTATATTATTAAAATGGTCCTACTACTCAAAGCAAGCTACAGATTCAATGTGATCCTTATCAAAACTAAGGGGTCTTTCCTTACAGAAATAGAAATAAATTCTAAAATTCACATGGATTCTCAAAACACAACAAATAGTCAAAACAATCTTTAAAAAGAAAAAAAATAGCATTTAAAAACATTTACTTTTCCCATAAATTTGCCTACAGTCCCTACTTCCATCTTCCCCATGAAGAGGGTATTTAAGTTTCAATTATCTAGCCTTTTGGAGGTCACAATTTTTCTGACTCTTGAGCACTTATACATTAAATGCATATGTCTTCTTTCCTTTTAATCTATTTTAATTTTTTCTTCTAGACTCAAATTAGCAAACCTTCAAGGGATGGAAAGAAAGTTCTTTAAACTCTTACAATCTTTAATATGGGTAAGTGAAGGGTAGCATAGCATATACCCTTCTGTCTGTAACACTCCAAATAATTTTTAATTATTTGGTGTACATAGTACTTCATCAATTAAAGCATATAGCTGAACGAAGGATAATTGAATGAGTTTTTAAATTATTTCAGCCAGTATAAAAATTGTTCTACAAAAACAGCTTTAAGAATTCTTCCCCATGGAACAAAATCTATCAAATTATGCTATATCCATGTATGAATATGCCACAAAGAACCGTGCTCATATATATAAGTATAATGCACTAATTGAGATAATAATAGTGATAATAGGAGGGAGATCAGCAGAGCAGAGAAAGTGGATCCAGGGGAGGGAGGAAGAGAGGGAAAAGGAAGGTACTGAGGAATGAGATTGTTCAAATTATCTTATGTACACTTATGAATATGGCAAAAAAATCCCCGTTACATATAACACACCCATAAAAATTTACCAAATTCTTCCCCATGCATCACCATATTTATTTCTCAAAATTAATTTTCGTGTAGCTGTATCCCATTCTCTTGGATGAAGAAACTAATGAAGAATAGAGGGTAAGTTTCCCAAAGTCAAAGAGCCAGTAAGTGGTATTTATTTATCCACTCACATTTTAAATAGGAGTCACCTACTCTATGCCAGACAATACACTAGATACAGATGCACACCATGAAATGCAGGCCTAAATTTTTCTGAATCCAAAACCTGTTCTCTTTCTACCATATCACAGATGTTAACTCACCTTCATTTGGGGGTACTTGCCTGGAAAAATCCCATTGCTGAGATATCTAGTACAAAGATGAATATATGAAACTAGAAATCAGATCTCTACGTGCAGAATACCTTCCAGTGTTCAACATATACAGTCTTTTGACATATGGATAATTTGAAGGGAGTCATTTGGTGAACAACAGACACAGGAAAAGCTCTGAAAAGTTGCCATTTTGTAATAGAAGTTTATATGTACTGAGGAAATCTATATTTCTAAGTGTATCTCTCTGTCAACCCCAGGAAGAGAGGGATGACTAAATGGAGAAGGCATTCACTTAAATCTGCATAACAAATCTTGCCCTGTTTTCCTTTCTTTTCCTGTCCACCTTCCTATAACAGCATCTTTCCCACATCCCATCTTTATTTCAGCATACGAAAGCATTTAAGCTCTTTCTTTGCAATGTAGTCTAGAGATTAATATATTTCTTAGTTTTCTCCTATGTAATAGGTAAGGTAAGAAAAATCATTTATTTCTTTAACCCTAGTACATACTTAAATGGATCCAAACACTGTAACAAAAGAAAGTTTAAAGCTGGGCATGGTGGCACACACCTGTAAGTAATCCCAGCCACTCCAGAGACTGAGGCAGGAGGAGCAAAAGATCAAGGCCAGCCTCAGCAATTTAGCAAAACTCTAAGCAGCTTAGTGAGACCCTGTCTCAAACAAATTCAAATAAAAAATAAAAAGGGCTGTGGATGTGGCTTGGGTTAAGTGCCCCGGTACAAAAAAAAAAAAAAAAAAAAAAAAAAAAAAAAAAAAAAAAAAAAAAATTAACAAGAGAAGAATAAACAAGTTTATTAACATGGGTGTTTCATACATACGTAAGAGACACCCAGAGAATGAATTGTCATCAAAAAGTGGCTTTGAATTTTAGCTTATATAGTATCTTCAACAAAGCAGTAAATATTTAGAAAAGTGACAAGAGAAAGGAAAGGACTTTGAGTCTGTGTGAGTGGCAAATTGGGGTGGGGAAAACAAATGACAGATAAAGGCTAATTAATAAAGTTTGTAAATGTAGATTTCTCTGATAAATTCTTCAGATTGATAAGAATCAAAAATTGTTCAGGGGTTAACCTTTATTCTCCGTAGTATAAGAATATACATGATATCTCTTGTCTTTATAAGTCTATGTTCTGCTTTTAGGCAAATAGAGGGAGAGCAAGGAGTTTTTCTACATCTGCTGCTTAATTACCTTAACTCAACAATCTTTCATGTTTTGGAGGGGCAGATTGTCTTTTCCCAAACATACACAAAGTATACTTGTTTATAAATTTATGTTTAATCTGTCTACCATAAGTCTGTCTTTTGTTACATGGAATGTCAGTTAAGAACTCTGAAAGGTAGAGGAATTTTTTTTCTCCCTAACACATCATACAACTAAAATGAAATTACATTTGTTGTCTTAAAGCCACAATCTACATTATGTTGAACTTTTCTGCACTCTGATTTCAATGTCTCCTTTTCTGTAAAAGTGTTTTGCTTTTACTGCAAATATGGTAATCTTTTAAAAATGTTCATAAAAATATTTATGAACACTTCCCCCCCAACCAATCAAAACTTAGAATGTCTTTAAGTATATCACCAGAGGGAGGTATGGAAACAGATAAGCAAACAAACTCTCCAAAGAGTAACACTTACTTATTTGCTTAATGAGTAGCAAAAATTTATTTTAATCAGTTACTTATGCATCCACAAGTATATATGCTTTATTGTTTTGTGTGTCATAAAAAGGACACAAAAGGGTGTTTTGACTCTAAATTGGTTTGGAGTAATGTGTGCACTTCATTTTAGAGATGAGCAACTATTCCATTTGGGTGGCATTGCCTTTTTGAATACAGACAAGTCCCTCTTGAGAGATGTTTTAATCTCAAATTAATTGTATCTCCCTTCCTGACTTTGAATCTCAGCCATTACTAATTAACAGCTGCAAATACTCAGGCAAGTTGCTAACCTCCCTAAGACTCTATTTCTCCAGCTGTATTATTATATCCCCTACCTTAAGTGTCATGATGCATATAAATAATTTTATCACAATGAGATCATAGCACACAGAAAACCCTAATGACATGTTTTATTATCAATACATATTTCTGTAACAAAATCCATTTCTATGGAATCCTTTATTGACAGACTCCGGTTGTTCAGAGCACAAGCTTTAGATTCATAAAATTCACTGCACTTATCTTGGATTCACCAATTATTAGCATTGTGACCTTGAACAGATTAATTATCTCTATGTCTCAGTTTTTTCTGTTATAAAATAAAGAAATAGGGGATCCAAGATGGTGGACTAGAGGATAATAGCATCTCCTGTCGCTCCAGAACTCAGGATTCAAGAAGGGGAGGTATTGAGAGACTCGGACCAGCATAGAGCCAGTGGGGTGAGTCTCTCCCACCGGGTGAAGGTCAGCCCTGGTGGTGGCCCTGGCCCGCAGGCAGCTTCTGGGACCAAGGCAGGACAGGGAGAGGCTTTCCCAGAACAGCCTGGCTCCCTCAGGTGGGGCAGGCCCTGTCTATAGCCAGCTTCTAGGAGCAGGACTTCCCAGTGAGAGGATTCCCACGCAGAACCAGCCCCAAGCCCTGGACCCAGTAGCGGGCTAGGGGCAGCTTTCTTCGGAAGCACTGCATTATCAAGTTGCTCCAAGACTTCAGGCTACTGAAGGCTGGGAGGTGATATACTGGAAATCTACAGGGACATTATAAGACAATAGAGGAAATATGCAATATCTCAGAGTCCCACTGACATCTGACCAATATGAGAAAACAAGGGAAGAAAATGTCCCAAACAAACTTAGATACTATATCAATAAAACCCAATGACAGCACAGCAGAAGAAATGTCAGAAAGGGAGTTCAGAATGTACATAATTAAAACAATCAGGGAAGCAAATGAGGAGATGAAAGAGCAAATGCAGGCATTGAAGGAGGAGATGAAAGAGCAAATGCAGGCATTAAATGATTGCACCAATCTACAGTTAAAAGAGCAAATACGGGAAGCAAAAGATCATTTCAATCAAGAGTTAGAGATACTGAAAAAAAAAAAAAAACAAACAGAAATTCTTGAAATGAAGGAAACAATAAACCAAGTTAAAAATTCCATAGAAAGCATAACCAAGAGGATAGAACACCTGGAAGACAGAACCTCAGACATGGAAGACAAAATATTTAATCTTGAAAACAAAGTTGACCAAAGAGAGAAGATGGTAAGAAATCATGAAAAGAATCTACAAGAATTATGGGATATCATGAAAGGCCAAACTTAAGAATAATTGGAATTGAAGAAGGCTTAGAGAAACAAACCAAAGGAATGAACAATCTATTCAATGAAATAATATCAGAAAATTTCCCAATCTGAAGAACGAAATGAAAAACCAGGTACAAGAGGCTTATAGGATTCCAAACATACAAAATTACAACAGTCCCACACCAAGGCACATTATAATGAAAATACCTAACATACGAAATAAAGACAGAATTTTAAAGGCCACGAGAGAAAAGAATCAAATTACATTCGGGGGAAACCAATAAGAATATCAGCAGATTTTTCAATCCAGACCCTAAAAGCTAGAAGGGCCTGGAACAACATTTACCAAGCCCTGAAAGAAAATGGATGCCAACCAAGAGTCTTATACCCAGCAAAACTTACATTCAGATTTGACAGCAAAATAAAATCCTTCCATGATAAACAAAAGCTAAAAGAACTTACAAAAAGAAAGCCGGCATTACAGAACATTCTCAGCAAAATATTCCATGAGGAAGAGATGAAAAACAGTGATGCAAATCAGCAATGGGAGGAACTAGCCTAAAGGAACAGCCAAATAAAGGAGAAACCAAATCATGTCAAAAAACAAAAATGAGTCAAATGACTGGGAATACAAATCATATCCCAATATTAACCCTGAATGTTAATGGCCTGAACTCATCAATCAAAAGACATAGACTGGCAGATTGAATTAAAAAGAAAAATCCAACAATATGCTGCCTACAAGAGACTCATCTCATAGAAAGAGATACCCATAGACTAACGGTGAAAGGATGGGAAAAAACATACCATGCACACAGACACAGCAAAAGAGCTGGAGTATCCATCCTCATCTCAGATAATGTGGACTTTAAGCCAAAGTTAGTCAGAAGGGATAAAGGACATTACATACTGCTTAAGGGAAGCATAAATTAGCAAGACATAACAATCATAAACATCTATGCCCCAAACATTGGCTCATCCATGTACGTCAAACAAATCCTTCTCAATTCCAGAAATCAAATAGACCACAACACAGTAATACTAGGCAATTTTAACATACCTCGCTCACCACTGGATAGATCTTCCAAACAAAAATTGAATAAAGAAACCATAGATCTCAAAAACACAATCAACAATTTAGACTTAATGGACATATATAGAATATACCATCCAACAAAGAACAAATACACTTTCTTCTCAGCAGCACAGGGATCCTTCTCTAAAATAGGTCATATTTTATGCCACAAAGCTACTGTTAGAAAATACAAGAGGATAGAGATACTACCTTGTATTCTATCAGATCATAATGGATTGAAATTAGAAATAAATGACAGAATAAAAAACAGAAACTTCTCCAATACATGGAGATTAAATAATACGCTATTATATGATGAATGGATAACAGAAGACATCAGGAGGGAAATAAAAAAATTCTTAGAAGTAAACGAGAACAAAGACACATTATATCAAAATCTCTGGGACACTATGAAAACAGTACTTAGAGGAAGATTTATTTCATGGAGTGCATTCAACAAAAGAAGTAAAAATCAACAAATAAATGAATTAACACTACAGCTCAAAGCTCTAGAAAAAGAAGACCAGACCAACACCAAAAGTAGTAGAAGACAGGAAATAGTTAAAATCAGAGCTGAAATCAATGAAATTGAAACAAAAGAAACAATCGAAAAAATTAACAAAATAAATAGTTCTTTGAAAAAATAAACAAAATTGATAAACCCTTAGCCACACTAACAAAGAGAAAGAGAGAGAAAACTCAAATTACTAAAATTTGGAATGAACAAGGAAATATCACTACAGACAAGAATGAAATACAAATCATAATTAGAAGCTATTTTGAAAATCTATACTCCAACAAACAGAAAACCTCGAAGACACCAAAAAGTTTCTAGAGACATATGAATTACCTAAACTGAACGAGGAGGACATACACAACTTAAATAAATCAATTTCAAGCAATGAAATAGAAGAGGTCATCAAAAGCCTACCAATAAAGAAAAGTCCGGGACCAGATGAGTTCTCAGCCGAGTTCTACAAAACCTTTAAAGAAGAGCTCATTCCAATATTCCTCAAAATATTCCATGAAATAGAAGAGGAGGGAACCCTCCAAAACTCATTCTATGAAGTCAATATCACCCTGATACCTAAACTAGACAGAGAACATAGAGGAAAGAAAATTTCAGACCAATATCCTTAATGAACATCGACACAAAAATTTTCAACAAAATTTTAGCAAATTGCATAGAAAAATATATTAAAAAGATAGTGCACCACGATCAAGTGGGTTTTATCCCAGGGATGCAAGGTTGGTTCAACATCAGGAAATCAATAAATGTCATTCACCATATCAATAGACTTAAAGTCAAGAATCACATGATTATTTCGATAGATGCAGAAAAAGCATTCGATAAAATACAGCATCCCTTCATGCTCAAAACACTAGAAAAAATAGGGATATGGGAACATTACTTAATATTGTAAAGGCCATCTACGCTAAGCCCATGTCCAATATCATTCTAAATGGTGAAAACTGAAAGCATTACCCCTAAAAACTGGAACAAGGCAGGGATGCCCTCTTTCACCACTTCTATTCAACATCGTCCTTGAGACTCTAGCCAGAGAAATTAGAGAAACCAAAGAAATTAAAGGGATACGAATAGGAAAAGAAGAACTCAAACTATTCCTGTTCGCTGATGACATGATTATATATTTAGAGGAACCCAGAAATCCCACCAGAAAACTTTAGAACTCATAAGTAAATTCAGTAACGTAGCAGGTTACAAGATCAATGCTCATAAATCCAATGCATTTTTATACATAAGTGATGAATCTTCAGAAAGAGAAATTAGGAAAACTACCCCATTCACAATAGCCTCAAAAAATAAAATACTTGGGAATCAATCTCACAAAAGAGGTGAAAGACCTCTACAATGAAAACTACAGAACACTAAAGAAAGAAATTAAATAAAATCTTAGAAGATGGAAAGATCTCCCATGTTCTTGGATAGGCAAAATTAATATTGTCAAATTGGCCATACTACCAAAAGTGCTATACAGATTCAATGCAATTCCAATTAAAATCCCAATGATGTACCTTACAGAAATAGAGCAAGCAATTATGAAATGCATCTGGAAGAATAAGAGACCCAGAATAGCTAAAACAATCCTTAGCAGAAAGAGCAAAGCAGGTGGTATCGCAATACCAGATCTTCAACTCTACTACAAAGCAATAGTAACAAAAACAGCATGGTATTGGTACCAAAATAGACAGGTAGATCAATGGTACAGAATAGAGGACATGGACACAAACCCAATTAAATACAATTTTCTCATATTAGACAAAGGGGCCAAAAATATGCAATGGAGAAAAGATAGCCTCTTCAACAAATGGTGCTGGGAAAACTGGAAATCCGTATGCAACAGAATGAAATTATACCCCTATCACTAACCCTGCACAAAACTCATCTCAAAATGGATCAAGGACCTTGGAATCAGACCAGAGACCCTTCATCTTATAGAAGAAAAAGTAGGTCCAAATCTTCAACATGTCGGCTTAGGATCAGACTTCCTTAACAGGACTCCCATAGCACAAAACATAAAAGCAGGAATCAATAACTGGGATAGATTCAAACTAAAAAACTGTCTCTCAGCAAAGGAAACTCTCAGTAATGTGAAGAGAGAGCCTACAGAGTGGGAGAATATCTTTGCCACTCATACTTCAGATAGAGCACTAATTTCCAGAATATATAAAGAACTCAAAAAACTCTACACCAAGAATACAAATAATCCCATCAACAAATGGACTAAGGAAATGAACAGACACTTCACAGAAGAAGATCTACAAGCAATCAACAGATATATGAAAAAGCATTCAACATCTCTCGTATTAAGAGAAATGCAAATCAAAACCACACTAAGATTCCATCTCACTCCAATTAGAGTGGCAATTATCAAGAACACAAGCAACAATAGGTGTTGGCAAGGATGTGGAGAAAAAGGTACACTCATACATTGCTGGTGGGGTTGCAGGTTAATGGAGCCACTCTGGAAAGCAGTATGGAGATTCCTCGGAAAGCTTGGAGTGGAACCACCATTTGACCCAGCTATCCCACTCCTTGGCCTATACCCAAAGAACTTAAAATCAGCATCATACAGCGATACAGCCACATCAATTTTCATAGCTGCTCAATTAACAATAGCCAGATTGTGGAACCAACCTAGATGTTCTTCAGTTGATGAATGGATAAAGAAACTGTGGTATATATATATATATATATATATATACAATGGAATATTACTCAGCCGTAAAGAATGATGAAATTATGGCATTTGCAGGCAAATGGATGAAATTGGAGAATATCATGCTATGTTAGATAAGCCAATCTCAAAAAACCAAAGGACAAATGATCTCACTGATAAGCAGATGATGACACATAATGGGGGGTGGGAGGTGTTAGTGTTAGGGTTAGGGTTAGGTTTAGGGTTAGGGTTAGGGAGGGTGGCAAGAATGGAGGAAGGAAGGACTGTATAGAGGGAAAAGAGGGGTGGGTGCAGTGGGGGGGGAGGGAAAAAATAACAGAAAGAATCAAACACCATTACCCTGTGTAAATTTATGATGACACAAATGGTGTGCCTTTACTCCATGTACAAACAGAGAAACAACTTGTATCCCATTTGTTTACAATAAAAAAAAGAAAAAAAAACACAATTATGACAAAATGAAAAAAAAATGAAAGAAATACTTTCCTTACAGAAAAACTCTGATACTTAAATAACATGTAACATATGAGTGTATAAAATTTTCCATACCCTTTCATATGTTAATGTGTGTTGTGAATCTTCAGGAGGGGACTAAATAATGCAATATTTCTCAAATCAATTTGATGAGTGCACTCCTTTAGTAAAAGAATATCTCTTTGAAAGTAATGTGTTTACTTCTTTTCTGGTTTAAAGGCTAGGAAATCCTTCCAGAGATTTCCTCGTGTTGAAATGGGGAACATTTGTGATAAAGAAAGTAAGGAAGAGACACCTGGGACATAAGTTGAGTTTCTGTATAATGAGTAAGTATCCTTAGTTCCTATTGTTTCTGAAATGGAGAACATTATGTTTTAAAGATCATGTGAGACTGAAAAACTCAAGACAGTCTTGAATTTGTACATAAAAAGGAATCTTGGGATACAAAACCATTATTCATCCATTTGTGTATTGTGATGGGATGCAGAAAATACTATCTCTGATATTTGTGCTTAAAATTTGTGTAAACAGCAGAAGTAAAAAAGCCTGTCTGACCTTCTCTTGCCTGTTTCATCCCTGAATAAGACCAAGGAAACTAGAATACTCCTCACCTTTTTTCTCTGAATCAGACCATTACACCTAGCAGGGTTACTTTCTGATCTTCTCCCTCCTTTCTCACCTTCATGTAATGTGTTCTGCCCCATATCCAGAGGGAAGGAATGTCTCTCAAGGATGCCAATAAGAAACTCAACAAAAATTTCTTGCTATATTTCTCCTAGTTTATTACCATTGGACCATATCCTTTGGTCCTCCAATCATACTTCTGATGACTATCCATAAAATCAAAGACCTTCTCTTTTCTTTGAGTATTCATTTCTCTTTTTCTCCTCTCCCTCTACCAGTATTAGGTATTAAACCCAAGGCTTTGCACTTACTAGGTAATCATTCTACTACTGAATTACCTTTTGAGCCCTTTTTTCATTTTATTTTGACACATGATCTTCCTAAATTTCCCAGACTGGTCTTGAACTTGAGATCCTCCTGCCTCAGCCTTCCAAGTAGCTGGGCATGCACCATGATGCCCAGCATATATCTTCATTTCTGAAGGCTCCCATGTAACATAAAACTTATGTTAAATACATTTGTATGTTTTTCCTTGTTAATCTGTCAGTTGCCATAAGGGGTTTCAACCATGAACTTCCTAATGGGTGAGGAAAAGATATCACTTTTCTTCTCTGCAATTGACTAATTGCAAATGTTTAAATTTAGTGGTGGTGATGGAGGACCTCCAATATAAGACAAGGTACATAATTTTATAAATATTAGATCTTAGGAAACAAGAGCTAAAATTAAATTATGGTATATAGTGTAGCATGAGCCTGTATAGGAAGGGTTATTTCTGAGAAGTAAACATTATTCACTGAAGAGAAATTAAATAATTTGGGAAGGTGATGAAAAAATTGAACTTGGACATAAGAAATGTTTAGGAGTCAACTAGAGAGGTAAGATAATAACCTTCCAGATGGAAGAAACTACATGAGTCAATTTGCCAAAATACAATTGAGCATTCATTCTTCCAGTGAATATTTTTAAAGCATTTACTTTATGTACTGAGCTAGACAATATGGTTCAAAACATATAAGACATTGCTTTGACTGCCAAGTAATCATAGTCTAGTTGAGAGACCAATACATCCATATTGTTATGTGCAGATTTAAATTCTAAATGAAGGAAGTGAGAGTGGAAGTAGGAATATTGGAAAGGCTTCAAAGAGGCAGTGACATTCAAGAAAGTCCTGGAAGAAAGAATAAGAAGTGGTTATTTATCTTTTATGTGTCATAGGCTGTGAAGAAGAACAAATGACAGTCTGAGGCTGAAAAAGAGAGGATAGATTATAGAGGTTTATTATGACATGCTCACAAATATGGTCTTTGTTCTATATATATGGAGTTTGAGATTCATTGGCCTAATTAGATCAAAGGATGTAAAGTGAAGAAGGGGACTGTGTAAGTAATGTGCCACCAGATTTTTCAGGGTTTAGAAAATGAAAAAGATGACTTTAACTCATCTTATTTCATGGTAGGAAATCACTGAAATTCCTTGAGAAAGAGAAAATTGATCTTTTCTTTCAAATGTTTATTGAGTGTTTACTAAATCTTCATGCCTAGAAAAGTGCATGGCATATAATAAATGCTGGATAAACATACATTAGTGAAATAAAGACAAAATTAAAAGCTCTTCCCTCATGGAACCTAAATTCTAGCAGAGAAAATTAGATGCAGAAGAACCTCTTTATCTGTGGAAGATACATTTTAAGACCCCAAGTGGATGTCTGAAACTTCAGATAGTGTTGAACCCCACATATATTCTGTGTTTTCTCCTAAAAACACATACCTTTGGTAAAGTTTTACTTATCAATTAGGCACAGTAGGAGATTAACAGCGACTAAGAATAAAATATAACAATTATAACAATGTACTTGCTCTCTTTCTCTCTCTCTCAAAAATGTCTTATTGTGAGACCACTGCTGCAGAGGCACGAAGGTGTATTCTCTGGGTGCCATTGTACCTCACACTGCCTTAGACTCCAGGAGGTCTTTTCCCTGGGCTCTGCTGTTGCAGACACTACTGGCATTGCCCAGAAGTTTTCTCTTGGGGCACAACTGTCCCTGACAATGCTGCTGCAGGTGCCCTGAGGTCTTTTCTCTGGGTGCTGCTGCTGCTGTTGACGCTGTCACAGTCACAGTCACCTGGTGGTCTGTTGCCCTCGACGTTGCCTCCGACACTGCCTCAGATGCCGGGCTGCCATCTACACTACTGCCTTGGTTGCTGCTACCTCTGACATGGCTGCTGCCAAAGCTGCTGCCGCTCCCTGGAAATCACCTGGAGATCTCCACAACTGCCGCTGCTACTGCAGTCCCCCCACCTGCCGCCAATGCCACCTATGTCTGCAACTGCTGCTGATCCCCTGCCTGCTGCCACACACTCCTGCTATTATCACTTCCACCACTGCCCTCAGTCCACTGCCAGGGAGACTCCAGGTTTGGTTGCACATGGCTACATCCATTTTGAGATGCTGATCAGAGCCTGGGGTTTGTTTGGGGTGGCAGTGGGTTTGCTGCCACTGCCATCTTGGGGCGCGGTCACCCATGTCTGGGGACAGCAGCCAGGACCTAGAGGTTCAGTGTCAGGGTGCCTATGGGTTTTGCTGCACCTATTGTCTTCCTCCTAGGAGTGCAGGTTGCCACCATCTAGTTACTGTCTCTCAGGATTGCTCATCCCTGGTGGTTTCTCTCTAAATTTCAGTGGCATCGAGATCTTGGGATTGCAATGTGGCCGAACTCAGAGACCCAGATTGGTGAGATAGTGACTGGGTCTTGAGGGACTGTCTGGGCCAGGCAGTCTTGTGGGAAGTAGGAGTCAGGGCTGAGAAGATTTTGGATACTCGCAGAGACAGTTGTTCAATTTTCCACTAAGATTTATTTTATTATTATTTTTTCCTTCTCTGGCATCTCTCTCCACCATATTTGGAACAGGATGGTTTTTGTGCATCGGTTGTTGAAGATGGTGATATATGCATGGTGTTTTGCAGTTCTGCTGTATATTCTTACATTTTTAGGTTTTTTTTTACTCTTTATATGTATTCTTCATCTCACTTGTCTGTCTTTCTAGATTACCTTTCTACCTTTTCTCCACTTAACAATCTCTGTTGATTCCTCTCTCACTCTTCCTGTGGATTCTTGCTTCTGACCTCTTTTTCTCCCTCACTAACAGCATGTCCTGCAATGTTTCTGTTCTTTCTTTGTCCACTATTTGAGATTGTAAATCCATTTGGATTTCCAATTTCGCAAATTTTCTGTTTTTATTGTGGACAGTGATTGAACTCATCACTGCTGTTTATAGCAAGAAGGCAGTGGTTGCCTTGCTGGGAGTTGTTAGATTTGAGGCTATATATTATTTGCACTGGGTGCTATTGATATTGGTCTCTCTCTTAAAGGTGGGCTACTGGAAACCTTCAGTGACAATATAGGTCTACAGGGTAAAATCTGTATTGACTCAGATCCATACAACTAAATGGGAAAATACACAAGCAAAATGAAAAAACAAGGGAACAAAAAGGAACAAACAAAGCAAGATGCCCCAGTAGGAGAAGCCACTGACAACACAATAGAAGAAATGTCCAAGGAGGAGTTTAGAATGTATGTAGTTAATCTGATCGGTGAAGTAAAGGATGGAATTAAGAGTGAAATCAGAGAGAAAATACAGAAAGTGAAAGACCACTTCAATAAAAAGAGATTGTGAAAAAAAATAAACAGAAATACTGGAAATGAAGGAATCAATAAATCAAATTATAAATTCAATGGGAAGCATCATCAACAGACTAGACCACTTGGAAGACAGAACCCCAGACAATGAAGACAAAATATTTAATATTGAAAATAAAGTTGACCATGCAGAGAAGATAGTAAGAATCCATGAACAGAACTTCTAAAAATTATGGGATAACATGAAAATACCAAATTTAAGAGTTATTGGGATAGAAGAAGGAGCAGAGATACATACCAAAGGAATACACAATCTTTTCAATGACATACTATCAGAAAAATTTCCAAACCTAAAGAATGAAATGGAAAATCAAATACAGGAGGCTAACAGGACCCAAATGTACAAAACTAAAGCACATCCACACCAAGACACATTATGATGAAAATGACTAAAATACAGAATAAGAATAAAATCTTAAGAGAAAAAAAAAACAAATTACATATAGGGGAAAACCAATTTGGATCTCCACTGATTGCTCAACACAGACCCTCAAAACTAGGAAGTTGTGGAATAATATATTTCAAGCTCTGAAAGAAAATGGATGCCAACCAAGAATTTTATATCCAGCAAAATTAAGTTTCAGATTTGAAGGTGAAATAAAAACCTTCCATGATAAACAAAAGTTAAAAAAATTCACAATTAGAAATCCTGCACTATAGAACATTCTCAACAAAATATTCCATGAGGATGAAGTGGAAAAAAAAAAAAGGTAAAAACCAGCAAAGGAAGGAACTACACTAAAGGAATAGCCAAAGAGAAACTAAATCAAATTAAAAGATATAAATAAACCAAAATGACTGGGAATACAAGTCATAGCTCAGTAGCAACCTTGAATATTAATGACCAAAACTCACCAATCAAAAGACATGGAGTTGCATATTGTATTAAGAAAAAAAAGATCCAACAATTTGCTATCTCCAAGAGACTCACCTCATAGGCAAAGACATTCACAGACTGAAGGGGAAAGGATGGGAAAAAACATATCACTCATATGGATAGTGTAAACAAGCAGGGGTTTCTATCCTCATATCAGATAAAGTGGACATCAAGCCAAAGTTAATCAGAAGGGACAAAGAAGGTCATTTCATTCTACTGAAGGGAATTATACAGCAGCAAGACATAATGATTGTAAATATTTATGCTCCAAACAATGGAGCATCTGTGTACATCAAACAACTCTTCTCAATTTCAAGAATCATATGGACCACAACACAATAATACTGGATGACTTCAACATACCTCTCTCACTACTGGACAGATCTTCTAAACAAAAACTAAGTGAAGAAACTATAGAACTAAATAATGCAATCAATAATTTAGACTTTATATATATATATATATATATAAAACATTTTATCCATCAAATAAGTGAATACACTTTTTTCTTGGTAGCATGTGGACCCTTCTCTACAGTAGACCATATCTTATACCACAAAGCAACTCTTAGTAAATACAAAAAAACGGAGATAATACCCTGCATTCTATCAGATCAAAATAGACTGAAATTAGAAATCACTGATAAAATAAAAAATAGAAGCAACTCTAACACATGGAGACTAAATTATACACTGTTGAATGATGAATGGATAGTAGAAGAAATCAATGATGAAATGAAAAAATGCTTAGAGGTAAATGAGAATACCTATAAAACATACCAAAATCTCAGGGACTCTATGAAGGACAGTTCATTGCATGAGCTCATTTATTAAAAGAATAAACATCAACAAATAAATGACCTAACATTGTATCTCAAAGCCCTAGATAAAGAACAGATCAACACCAAAAGTACTAGAAAACAGGAAATAATTAAAATCAGAGTTAAAAATCAATAAAATTGAAATAAAATAAACAGTTTAAAAAATTGACAAAACAAAAGCTTATTCATTGAAAAAATCAATAAAATTGATAAACCCCCACCCACACTAACAAAGAGAAAAATGGAGAAAAATCCAAATTACTAAAATATGTGACGAAAAAGGAAATATCACAACAGACACAAATGAAAAACAGAAGAAAATGAGAAATTATTATAAACATTTATACCCAAATAAAATGGAAAATATTGACTACATAGACAAATTTCTAGAAACACATGACCTACCTAAACTGAATCAGGAGATCATACGCAATTTAAATAGAACAATTTCAAATAGTGAAATAGAAAATACTATTAAAAACTTACCAATTAAGAAAAGCCCAGGACCAGACAAACTTTCAGCAAAGTTCTACAAGATCTTCAAAGAAGAATTAACACCAGTACTCCTCCAATAATCCTCAAATTATTCCATGAAATAGAAAAGGAGGGAACCCTTCCACACTCATTATATGATGCAGGTATCACCCTGATACCAAAACCAGATAATATAACACCCTGATACCAAAACAACACAGCAAGGAAAGAAAAATTCAGACCAATATCCCTGATGAACATAGATGTAAACATTCTCAGTAGAATTCTAGCAACTCACATACAAAAACATATTAAAAAGATAGTGCACCATGATCAAGTGGGGCTCATCTCAGGGATGCAGGGTTGGTTCAACATTTGGAAATCAATAAACATAAATCATTATATCAATAGCCTTAAAAACAAGAATCATATGATCATCTCAATAGACGCAGAGAAAGCATTTGTTAAATATAGCACCCCTTCATATTCAAAACACTAGAAAAAATAGGGATAGTAGAAACATACCTCAACATTGTAAAGGCTATCTATGCTAAGCCCAAGACTAACAAAATTCTAAATAGAGAAAAATTGAAAGAATTTTCTCTAAAAACTGGAACGAGAAAAGGAAGCCCTCTTTCACCACTTTTATTCAACATTGTCCTTGGAATTCTAGCCAGAGCAATTAAATAGAAGGAAGAAATTAAAGGTATACAAATAGGTATACAAGAACTCAAACTCTTACTATTTGCTAATGGTATGGTTCTATATTGGGAAGATCAAAAAAATTCCACCAAAAAACTTCTAGAACTAATAAATGAATTCAGCAAAGTAGCAGAATCAATACCCACAAATGAAACTCATTTCTATGCATTAGAAATGAATCCACTGAAAGAGAAATAAAGAACACTACCCCATTCACAATTGCCTCAAAAAAAAAAAAAAAAAAAAAAAAAAACCCTTGGTAATCAATCTACCAGAAGAGATGAAAGACCTCTACAATGAAAACTACAGAACACTAAAAAAAGAAATTGAAGAATTTAGAAGATAGAAAGACCTCCCATGCTCCTGGGTAGGCAGAATTAATATTGTCAACATGGCAATACTACCAAAAGCATTATACAAATTTAATGCAATTCCTATTAAAATCCCAGTGACATTTTTCATAGAACTAGAAAAAGCAATCATGAAATTTATTTGGAAAAATAAGAGACCTAGAATAGCCAAAGCAATCCTTAGCGAGAAAAGTGAAGCAGGTGGTATCACAATGTCAGACCTTCAACTATACTGCAGAGCAACAGTAACAAAAATGGCATGGTATTGGCATCAAAATAGGCAGGTAGACCAATGTTACAAAATAGAAGACACAGAGACAACCCTGCATAAATACAGTTATCTCATTCTAGACAAAGGTGCCAAAAACATTCACTGAAGAAAAGATAGCTTATTCAACAAATGGTGCTAGGAAAATGGAAAGCCACATGTAATGAAGTGAAAGTAAACCCTAATCTCTCACCCTGCATGAAATTCAACTCACTGTGGATCAAAGACTTAGGCACTAGAACAGAGACCCTGCACCTAACAGAAGAAAAAGTAGGCCCAAATCTTCACTAAGTTGGCCTAGGCCCTGACTTCCTTAACAAGACCCCTAAAACACAAGAAATTAAATCAAGAATCAATAAATGGGATGGACTCAAACTAAAAAGTTTCTTTTCAGCCAAAGAAACAATCAATAATGTGAAGAGAGAACCTATAGATTGGAAGAAAATCTTTACCACATGTACCTCAGATAAAGCATTAATCTCTAGGATATATAAAGAACTGAAAAAACTTTAAAAACCAAGAATACAAAGAACCCAGTCAATAAATGGGCTAAGGAACTGAATAGACATTTCACAGAAGAAGATATACAATCAATCAACAAATATATATAAAAAATTCAACATCTCTAGCAATTAGAGATATGCAAATCAAAACTACTCGATGATTTCATCTCACTCCAATCAGAATGACAATTATTAAGAATACAAGCAACAATAAATGTTGGTGAGGATAAAGGTACACTCATACATTGCTGGTGGGAGTGCAAATTGGTGTAGCCACTCTGGAAAGCAGTGTGAAGATTCCTCAGAAAACTTGGAATGGAACCACCATTTAACCCAGTTATCCCTGGACATAAAATCAACATACTGTAGTGACACAGCCACATCAATGTTTATAGCAGCTCAATTCACAATAGCTAAACTGTGGAACCAATGTAGATGCCCTTCAACAAATGAGTGGATAAAGAAAATGTGGTATATATATAATGGAATATTACTCAGTTTTAAAGAAGAATGAAATTCTGGCAATTGCTGGTAAATGGATGGAGTTAGAGAATATCATGCTAAGTGAATTAAGTCAAACCCCAAAAAATCAAAGGCTGAATGTTTTCTCTGATACATGGATGCTAATTCACAATAAGGGGAGGGAGGATAGGAAAGAATAGAGCTACTTTATATTAGGTAGAGGGGAGTGAAGGGAGGGGAAGGGGTATGGGAGAAGGAATGATAGTAGAGTGAAATAGACATTATTACCTCATGTACATGTATGACTACATGACCAAAGTGATCCTATAATATGTATAATTGGAAAACTGAGAAATTATACTCCATTTATGTATGATCTATCAAAATGTATAAATGCACTTTACTTTCATGTACAACTAATTAGAACAAATAAAATTTTTAAAACGTCTTATTGTACTATACTCACCCTTATTCTTACCTGTGATTGAGCACAAATAACTGAAACTATGGAAAGCAGAATCATGGATAAAGGGGGATTACTGCAATAAATTAGAGAGAAATAATTACTAAACCATGTACAGTATTAGCCAGTGAAAAGCACTATGACTAACATACAGTACTACCTAAATTATTTTAAACTTGAGAACCTAAACCATTTTAAACATCAGGCACACTCCCAAAATCAAGTATCTAGAAAGAACCATTGACTGAAGATAAGGCAATTCATCAAACAAAGCATTGTCCTCTGAAAGTTCAAGTACAGATAAGGTCATGACAATTCCAAGGAGTACAAAAGAGTTTGAAGTTTAATAATTGTTCACATTTAACTCACATAATGATGATGAATATTCTTTTTTTTTTTTTCATTACTAAAGAGTGAATGCAGGAATGTTCCACCTGTGAGCTACATCTCCAGCCCTTTTTAAAATTTTTTCTTTTGAGAGAGGATCTTACTAGTTGGCCAGGCTGGCCTTGGACTTACCCTCTTCCTCCCTCAGTCTCCTGAGTTGCTGGGATTACAGCAGTGTGCTACTGTACCCAGCATGAAAATATTTTTATATGTTATAAATCACTACATAAATATAATTTTTTACTATTGTTACAAATATGAAATGTTAATTTTTAAATACATTATCAATTTTAAATAAATTATCTCATGAGTATTCTTTCTATAATGTGCAATTGTTGTTGTGTGTTGTATTCTTGTTTCCTGTTCTCTGAGCAAAACATAAAATTCTTTCTTATTTTATCCCTTCCTTGTCCAAAAAAAAAGAGGATAAAAAAGGATACATGTATTTCAACTCAGAATTTATAGTTATATAAAATGCATGCCTACAGAGTAAGAGTTGAAAAAAGGAATAGAAAACTGAATTTAGTGTCTAAAGTTCTGAGTTCTAACTGCATTAGGCAAATAATTAAGTGTTCAGGTTTGGTTAATTTATGTCATAACCTTGAGCTTGGGCTTTTTAATATGTAAAATGAGGAGATATGAGAAGATGAACATTTCCTAAATTAATATCAAATAACTCTCATGTTAATATATTAACATTTACACAAAAGACAATATTTCATGGCCAAATACATTAAGGAAAATGCTGAATTAATTAATATTAAATAGAGACATTTGTTGCTATTCAAACTCACCTTAATACATTAGGAACCATTTGGTTTCATAAACCAAACCAAAATAGTTTCATAGCTTTATTAACAGATTAAAAATATGGAAAAAGGAATTTGTAAAATTTATATTAGTGATTAATTTTGGTATTTTTTGTTCTTTTTCAGTGCTATGAATCAACCCCAGAATCCTACATATGCCAGGCAAGTGACAGTACTGAGCTATATCCCCAGCACCTGATTTTGGTGCTTTGGTCACAATGTCAGTGGCATTTTTTATACTTATTGCATTGTTCATTTGTATTATTAATACTTATGAAATATTGAGAGTGTCATAACATTAATACTTATACAGAAGGGATAGGTTGAACTCTGAAAAATTTGCATTAGTAATGCTCATTGTGGATTTTGCATTGTTGGGCATTTGAGTACTTCTTCCTAATAATTTCACTATTACAAAAAATGCAATAGTTAACATCTAGATAAATAAATCAACACTAAAGTCATACTTCATTACAACTTTTTATAACTTCTGTTCTAAGACCTAGAGATAGGAATTTTAAATGATTTTTGTACCTATAGCTATATAGATTTCCAGGAAGATTATATTTATTTATAACATCACTCAAAGAATATGCACTCATTATTGACATTTGTCTGAATTGTTTAGTATCATGGTAAGTGAAGAGCTGAGTCTATTTCTTTTCTTTCAGGTGAAACAGAGAACATGCTGTGTTAGCTTATGATCCTGTAGGAATTATGAGAGAGTTTGAGTAAGCAGGCTCATTTTGGTAGAGTGTTTAATGATGTAACCATGACAGGACATTGGTTGCATCCTCCTGGCTCTTTGTTAACACCTACAAATTTTTCCATCTTATAAGAAGTCAGACTAGCTGTAACTAGGAATTAAATTATCTCTTATTTTAAATTTGATTTCTGTCTGAATATAGCAACTGTGACCCTATTTCTCTGATTAATAATCTGTGCATCTCCTTTCTCCATGATTGCCCCTCCATAATTTGTTTCATCTCGAGTATAACTTTGAATTTATTGTCCCTTTGTAGAAGTTGTTCCAGAAAGGATGGCAAGTACTAGAAAATAAGCTCAAATTCCTAATTTTCAGGTAAGTGAAAGGAGTCAATTCCAGAAAGAAATGATTGAAACATTTGGTTTGATTTTCCCCATCATAGCATATATATTATCATGATTTATTGACTATTCTGTCAAAAAAGTCTGAATTGTTGAAAATTTCCCTTGCAGTTTGGAGTTGAGATCTGATACCACATTTTGGAAATTACAAATTCAGTACTTTGTTGGTTATTTGTTAATGAGATAAAAGTACACAATATTAAATGAGAAAAGAGCCTTCCAGTTTCTGAAAAATAAACTTGACTAATTTGTTTCTTCCTTTTGCAAATATTTATCAACTATTTACTACATACTACATACTACTGCGGATGTGAGAATGAAAAAATTAGGCAAACAACCAGAACAAGAACACAGCCCCTACCCTCATGGAGCTTATTCTAGTGGGTTATGTTACATGGTAAATATTATAGAAAGAAAAAAAAAAAACTATAGAGAACAAAAGGGAGTACCCACTGAAGGAGGGATTTCTGTTTTAATATTGTAATCAGGCAAGACTTCAGAGATCTAGTAAAGTGAGAGAGTACCTATGTAGATATCTAAGGGAAGAATATTCTAGATAGGTGGATACCTAGTTTAGAAGCCCTAAGGGCTACATGGCCCTTAAAATCTAACAATTATAGCAAAATACTGTAGAAAATGTTTTGTAAATGTAGTTGCTCTTCCCCCCACCCCTCAAACAAAAACAAAAACAAAAACAAAAACCCAAGAAGAGCAAAGCAACCAGTGTGGCTGAATCAGAGTCAATATGGGTGAAAAAAAGAAGGCAAGATTTCAGAGAAACTAAAGGGAACCAGATCATGTAGTCCCTTGAAAACCATTGTGAGAACATTGGCCAACATCCGGAGTGAAATGAGGCACCACTGAGAACTTTTAGGCTGAGGAGTAATGTGTCCTGACTCGCATTTTGAAAGAATTTTTCAAGGGTCAAGACTATAATTCAGTAGTAGAGTGTTTGCCTGGCATGTGCAAGGTCCTGGGTTTGAGCTTCTGCACTGGGGGGCGGGGGAAGAAAAGAAAAGAAAAGAGAAAAACTATATTTTTCTATTCATTGAAACGCAAATTAATAAGTTCAGCCCTGCACTGCCAGATCTAGAGCCCCCAGGTTGGGCCTAGATAGGCCCAGTCCTGAGTTGATCTACAGTGCCAGTCCCCCCAAACTCAACAAAGGCTTCACATGTGGACTCAGCCCCCACCAACCCCCCCACCCCCATGGCTCACCATCTATCATCTTGTTGGGACACCTCTGCCATCATCTTGGTTTATCCCTGATGCAGACTCAGCCATCTTTAGTGTGGGCAGCTCCCATCCTGGGACACCTGCTGGAAACTAGAAGCTCATTATCAAGTATCTTCCATTCATTAGGCTACAGAAGACTGGGAGGTTTGAATAGAATATTACAGTTTTGATGTAATTTTAAAAAATATATTATTATATATTATATAATGATAAATATTATATATTTATTATTCTATTTTCCTCTTATTTGTTTCCTTGAGTCTTTACTCTCTTTTCTCATGTTAACAACCAATGTTTTTTACTCTGCTTTTACTCTTCCTATGATCTAGTACCACTATATACTCCTTAAGATTACATCCTAGACTCCTCCCCATCCCTTTTGCCCCCCATTAGAAATTGTAGACCTTATTATAAACCTATTGATTATATTGTAGATAATAATTAAACTCATCATCTCTGTTTATTACTACAATACTGCTAACATCTTAATATGGGCTATTTGGTTTAAGGTTGCATATTGTTTATACTGGGTGTTACTAATATTGATCTCCCCCTTAAAGGAGAGGTATTAGAAACCTGCAGGGACACTCTAAATCTATAGGAGAAAACTGTAATACCTCTCAGATCTGCACTGCTAGAGGAGAAGATACACAAATAACATGAAAAAATAAGGGAAGAAAGCTCCCCAAACAAACCGAGTTGCTATATTGATAGGCTCCATTGACACCATAGTAGAAGAAATGTCAGAAAAAGAGGTCAGAATGTACATAATTAAAATAATCCCCAAAGTAAAGGATGATATAACAGAATAAATGCAGGCAACAAATGATCACTCCAATAAGTAGTTAAAAGAGGAAATGCAGGAAGCAAAAGTTCATTTCAATAAAGAAATAGAGACTCTGAAAAAAAAACAAAGAGAAATCCTTGAAATGAAGAAAACAATATACCAAATTAAAATCTCAATAGAAAATATCACCAACAGACTAGATCACTTGGAAGACGGAACCTCAGACAATTAAGACAAAATATTTAATCTTGAAAATAAAGTTGACCAAACAGAGAAGATGGTAACAAATCTTGAACAGAACCTCCAAGAATTATATGAACAGGACCTCCAACACTTATGGAAAAACATGAAAAGACCAAATTTAATAATTATTGGGATTGAGGAAGGCCTAGAGATACAAACAAAATGAATGAACAATCTAGTCAATGAGATAATTTCAGAAAATTACCAAACTTGAAGAATGAAATAGAAAATCAAATACAACAGGCTTACAGGACACCAAATGTACAGAACTACAACAGATCTATAATAAGGCACATTATAATGAAAATGCCCAACATTCAAAATAAAGATAGAATTTTAATGACTGTGAGAAAAAAGTATTAGATTATATATAGGGGGGAATGAATATGGATTTCAGCAGATTTCTCAGGCCAGATCCTAAAAGTTAGGAGGGCATGGAACAACATAGTTCAAGCTCTGAAAAAATATGAATGTCAACCAAGAATCTTAAATCCAGCAAAACTGAGCTTCAGATTTAAAGATGAAATAAAATATTTCCATGATAAACAAAAAGTTAAAAGGATTTACAAGTAGAAAACTTGCACTACAGAACATTCTTAGTAAAATGTTCCATGAGTATGAAATAAAAAACAACAATGAAAGTCAGCAAAGTAACTAAAGGAAAAGCCAATCAAAGGAGAGACCAAGTCAAGTTAAAAACCAAAAGCAAGCCAAAATGACTGGGAATACAAATTATATCTCAATAATAACCATGAATGTTAATGACCTAAACTCATTAATCAAAAGTCATAGACTGGAAGGTTGCATTAAAAATAAAAAAGACCAACAATGTGTTGCCTTCAAGAGATTCATCTCATAGGAAAAGACATTCACAGACTTAAGGTGAAAGATAGGAAAAAAAAATATCATGCAGGGGTAAATACTTTTTACCCCTGTTAAAAAAGCAGGGGTTTCCATCCTCTTATCAGAGAAAGTGGACATCAATCCAAAGTTAGTCAGAAAGGATAAAGAAGAACATTTCATACTTCTTAAGGGAACCATAAATCATCAAGACATAACAATCATATTTATGCCCCAAACAATGGAGCACCAATGTGCATTAAACAAACACTCCTCAATTTCAGGAATCAAATAGACCACAACACAATAAGACTGGGTGACTTTAACACACCTCTCACATGACTGGATAGATCTTCCAAACAAAAACTGAACAAAGAAACCATAGAATTCAATAATACAATAAGTAATTTAGACTTAACAGACATACATAGAATATTCTATGCATCAATGGGCAAATATACTTTTTTTCTCAGCAGCACATGGATCCTTCTATAAAATAGACCATATGTTATGCCACAAAGCAGCCCTTAGTAAATACAAAAAAAGAGATACTACATTATATTATATCAGATAATAATGGAATGAAATTAGAAATCAATGATAAAATAAAAAATAGAAACTACACCAACAACTGGAGACTAAATAATGCCCTATTGAATGATGGAATGACAGCAGAAGACATCAAGGAGGAGAGAAAAACATTTTTACAGTTAAACCAAAAAAATGATGCAACATACCAAAATCTCTCAGATACTATGAAAGCAGTACCAAGACAATTCATTGCATAGAGCTCATTCAATGAAAGAATAAAAAGTCAACAAATAAATGACCTAACATTACATCTCAAAGCCCTAGGAAAAGAAGAACAGATCAACACCAAAAGTAGTAGAAGACAGGAAATAATTAAAATCATAGCAGAAATCAATGAAATTGGAACAAAAGAAACAATTGAAAAAATTGACAAAACAAAAAGTTGGTTCTTTGAAAAAATAAACAAAATTGATAAACACTTAGTCACACTAATGAAGGGAAGAAGAGAGAAAACTCAAATTATTAAATTCATGATGAAAAAAAAATATCACAACAGACAGTATTGAAATACAAAACATAATTAGAAGCTATTTTGAAAATCTATACTCCAACAAATTAGAAAATCTCAAAGACATTAACAGGTTGCTAGAGACATATGATTCACCCAAACTGAATCTGGAGGACACAGACAATTTAAATAGATCAATTTCAAGCAATGAAATAGAAGTCATCAAAAGCCTATCAACAAAGAAAAGCGTGGGACCAGATGGATTCTCAGCTGAGTTCTACAAGACCTTCAAAGAAGAGCTCATTCCAATACTCCTCAAAATATTCCATGAAATAGAAGAGGAGGGAACCTTTCCAAACTCATTCTATGAAGCTAATATCACCCTGATACCAAAACCAGACAAAGACACATCAAGGAAAGAAAATTTCAGACCAATATCCTTAATGAACATAAATGCAAAAATTCTTAACAAAATTTTAGCAAATTGCATACAAAAATATATTAAAAAGATAGTGCACCATGATCAAGTGGATTTTATCCCAGGGATACAAGGTTGGCTCAACATTCAGAAATCAATAAATGTAATTCACCATATCAACAGACTTAAAGTTAAGAATCGCATGATTATTTCAATAGATGAAGAAAAAGCATTTGATAAAATACAGCACCCTTTCATGCTCAAAACACTAGAAAAAATAGGGATAGTAGGAAAATTTCTCAACATTGTAAAGGCTATCTATGCTAAACCCAAGGCCAACATCATTCTAAATGGAGAAAACTGAAAGCATTACCCCTAAAAACTGGAACAAGGCAAGAATGCCCTCTTTCACCACTTCTATTCAACATTGTCCTCGAAACTCTAGCCAGAGCAATTAGACAGACCAAGGAAATTAAAGGGATACAAATAGGAAAAGGAGAACTCAAATGATCCCTATTTGTTGATGACATGATTCTATGTTTAGAGGAGCTCAAAAATTCCAGCAGAAAACTTCTGGAACTCATAAATGAATTCAGTAAAGTAGCAGGATATAAGATCAATGCTCATAAATCTAATGCATTTTTATTCATAAGTGATGAATCCTCTGAAAGAGTTTTTAGGAAAACTACCCCATTCACAATAGACTCAAAAAAAAAAAAATACTTGGGAATCAATCTCACAAAAGAGGTGAAAGATCTCTACAATGAGAACTATAGGAAAATAAAGAAAGAAATTAAAGAAAACTTTAAAAGATGGAAAGATCTCCCATGTTCTTGGATATGCAGAACTAATTTTGGCAAAATGGCTATACTACCAAAAATGCTATACAAATTCAATGCAATGCCAACTAAAATTCCAATGATGTACCTCATAGAAACAGAGCAAACAATCATGAAATTCATTTGGAAGAATAAGAGACCCAGAATAGCTAAAACAATCCTTAGCAGAAAGAGCGAAGCAGTGGGCCTTGCAATACCAGATCTTCAACTCTACTACAAAGCAATAGTAACAAAAACGGCATGGTATTGGCACCAACATCAACAGGTAGATCAATGATACAGAGTAGAGGACACAGACAAACCCAAATAAATACAGTTTTCTCACACTAGACAAAGGTGCCAAAAACATACGATGGAGAAAAGATAGCCTGTTCAACAAATGGTGCTGGGAAAACTGGAAATCCATATGCAGCAGAATGAAACTAAACCCCTATCTCTCAAAACTCAACTCAAAATTGATCAAGGACCTTGGAATCAGACCAGAGATCCTGCACCGCAGAAGAAAAAGTAGGTCCAAATCTTCATCATGTCAACTTAGGATCAGACTTCCTTAACATGACTTCTGAAGCACAAGAAATAAAAGCAGGAATCATAATTGGGACAGATTCAAACTAAAAAGCATTTTCTCAGCAAAGGAAACTATCAGCGATGTGTAGAGTGAGCCTACAGAGTGGGAGAAAATCTTTGCCACTCATACTTCAGATAGAGCACTAATCTCCAGAATCTAGAAAGAACTCAAAAAACTTTACACCAAGAATACAAATAACCCAATCAACAAATGGGCTAAGGAAATGAGCAGACACTTCACGGAAGATCTACAAGCAATCAACAAACATATGAAAATATGTTCAACATCTCTAGTAATAAGAGAAATGCAAATCAAAACTACACTAATATTCCATCTCACCCCAATTAGAATGGTGATTATCAAGAATACGAGTAACAATAGGTGTTGGCAAGGATGTGGGGAAAAAGGTACACTCATACATTGTTGGTGGGGCTACAAATTAGTGCAGCCACTCTGGAAGGCAGTGTGGAGATTCCTTAGAAAACTTGGAATGGAACCACCATTTGACCCAGCTATCCCACTCCTTGGTCTATACCCAAAGGACTTAAAATCAGCATACAACAGTGATGCAGCCACATTAATGTTCATAGCTGCACATTTCACAATAACTAGATCGTGGAACCAACCTAGATGCCCTTCAATTGATAAATGGATAAAGAATGCATATATGCATATATATATATACAATGGAATATTACTCAACCATAAAGAATGATATAATTATGGCATTTGCAGGTAAATGGATGAAATTGGAGAATATCATGCTAAGAGAGATAAACCAATCTAAAACCCAAAAGATGAATGATCTCTCTGATAAGCGGATGATGATACAGAATGGGAGGTGGTAGGGAGGCAAGAATGGAGGAAGGATGGATTTTATAGAGGAAAAAGAGGAGTAGGAAGGGTGGGAGGGGTGGGAGGAAGGAAAGATAACAGAATGAGACAAACATCATTACCCTATGTACATGTATGATTACACAAATGGTATGCCTCTACTTCATGTACAACCAGAGAAACAAGTTGTACCCCATTTGTTTATAATGAATCAAAATAAATAAATTATTTAAAAAAAAGAATTTAAAAATATTGTTAGTTTTATAAGTGTCAAGACCAATAAATTTATTTCAAACTTAAAAATAACAATCTAATGCATTTCTATTCATAAATAATGAATCGTCTGAAAGAAATTAGGAAAACTACCCCACTCATAATAGCCTCAAAAAAAAATACTTGGGAATCAATGTAACAAAAGAGGTGAAAGACCTCTACAATGAGAACTACAGAACACTAAAGAAAGAAATTAAATAAAACCTTAGAAGATAGAAAGATCTCCCATGTTCTTGGATAGGCAGAATTAATATTCTCAAAATGGCCATACTACCAAAGGCGCTATACAGATTCTCCAATTAGAATCTCAATAACATTCCTCATAGAAATAGAGAAAGTGATCATGGAATTCATTTGGAAGAATAAGAGACCCAAAATAGTTAACGCAATCCTGAGGAAGAAGAGTGAAGCAGGATGTATCACAATACCAGACCTTAAACAATACTACAGAGCAATAGCAACCAAAATGGCATGGTATTGGCACCAAAATAGAGAGGTAGACCAATGGTACAGAATAGGTGACACAGAGATATACCAACATAAGTACAGTTATCTCATACTAGACAAAGGTGCCATATATACGCAATGGATCATTACTCAGTCATAAAGAAGAATAAAATTATGGCATTCGCAGGTAAATGGATGGAACTGGAAAATATCATGGTAAGTGAAATAAGGCAATTCCAAAAAACCAAAGGCTGAATGAGAGTAAGTGAAGAATGGAGGAATGTTTGATTTTGTAGAGGTAAATGAGGGGAGGGAAGGGGGTAGGGGGAAAAATGGTGGAATGTGATAAACATCATTACCCTATGCACATGTCATATTACATGAATGGTGTGACCATACATTGTGTACATCCAGAGAAATGAAAAGTTGTATCCCATTTGTATACAATGAATCAAAATGCATTCTGCTATCATGTATAATTATAATAATTATATATGTTAAGTTGTTATCAGCTTAAAATAATGTAAGTTTTTTTTTATGTATGCCCCAAGGTAACTATGAAGCAAAAAATTACAGGAAATAAAACACATAAATAAAGGAGAAAAAAAGTAAAGCCTAGCATTACAGAAAACTGCCAGACCATAAAGGTAAATAATAAGAAAGTAATATAAGGACAAAGAAACTATGAACAACCAGAAAACAATGAAATGTCAGGGGTATGTCTTTACCTACCAAAAATAACCTTGATTGCAAATATCTTAAAATTCCCAATTGAATCACATACAGTGACTGAATGGATAAAACAAGATCTAACCATGTACTACCTAAGAGAGACCAATTTTAGCATTAAGGACACATATAGACTGAAAGTTAAGAGATTGAAGAAGATATTCTATGCAAATAGTAACTAACAGAAAGTGTGTGAGGGGCTATGCTTCCATGAAATAAAACAGACATTAAAGTCAAAAACTGTTTCAAGAGACAAAGATGGCCATTATTTAATGATGAAGGGGTCAAGTTATTAATAGGACATATTAATAAATATATATGCACCCAACATTGGAGCACCTAAATATATAAAGCAAATACTAATGAATATGAATGAAGAAATAGAAAGCAACAAAATAAAGCATGGTACTTTAACACCACACTTTCAACAATGGATAGATCAACCAAATAGAAATCAACAAGGAAATATTCGACTTGAACTGTATGCTAGACCAAGTGGACTTAATATGTATATAAAGTACAAACATACCATCCAATAGTACAGAACATAAGTTCTTTTCTTGTGCAAATGAAATATTTTCCAAGATAAAACTTATGTTAGGTCACAAAACAAGTCTTAAATTCAAGATTAAAATCATACCTAACATTGTTTCCAATCTCAATGGAAGGAGGAATCTTGGAAAATTCAACAAGTATGTAGGAAATAAATAATCTGGTCCTGAATTGTCAATGAATCAAAGGATAAATCAAAAGGGAAATAAAAAATGATAACAGATGCATAACAGATACATAACATAGCAAAATATAAGAAATATAGCAAAAGCAATTTGCTATATTTCAACAAAGGAGGAATCTTGGAAAATTCACAAGTATGTAGGAAATAAATAATCTGGTCCTGAATTGTCAATGAATCAAAGGATAAATCAAAAGGGAAATAAAAAATGATAACAAATGCATAACAGATACATAACATAGCAAAATATAAGAAATATAGCAAAAGCAATTTGTTTTGCAGTGCTGGCAAGCAAAGTCAGGGCTTTGCAGTAAAGGGAGTTTTAAAAGGGAAGTTAACAGTAATAAATCCCTGTATTAAAAAAGAAAGATCTCCAATAAATCACCTAACATTATGCCTCAAGGGACTAGAAAAAGAACAAAAATCACGAAATCCAAAGTGAGCAGAAAGAAAGAAAGAAAAAAAAATCAGACCAGAAATGAACAAAAAAGGGAACAGAAAATTCATAGCAAAATATCGATAAAGCCCAAAATGTTTTCTTAGAAAGAAAAATGAACAGAATTCACTAACCCATAGCTACAATAACTAGGGAAAAAGAAGAAAGACTCAAATAAATAAAATCAGAACTGAAAGTGGAGATATTACCACAGATGTCTTGGAAATAAAAAGAACTATAAGCAACTATTATGAACAATCATATGCCAACATTTTGGATAATCTATAGGAAGTGAATGAATTTCTAGAAAAGTAATACCTACAAAGATTGAATCAGGGAGAAATAGAAAGCCTGAATCGACCAATAACAAAGACACTGATGAAATTCTTAAAAATCCTCCCAAAAAAGAAAACCCCAGGACCAGGTGGCTTCACAGATGAATTCTACCAAACATTCAGAGAATTATTACCAATATTCCTTAAACTCTTCCAAAATATAGGTTTAGAGAGAATACTTCCAAACACATTTTCATAATGCCAAAACTATCTTGATACTTAAACCAGACAAAGACACAAGAAAAGTGAACTGCAGACCAATGCCTCTGATGAATATCTATGCAAAAATTAATAGAATATTAGCAAACCAAATTCAACCCCTCATCAAAAAGATAATATACCATCACCAAGTGGTATTTATTCCTGGCATACGAGAATGGTTTAATTAATGTAGATTAATCAACATGGTGCATCACATTAGGAAAATGAAATATACAAACTAGATGATCATTTTAATTGATGCCAAAAAAGCATCTGACAGAGTTCAGCATCTTTCCTGATAATAATTCTAAGCAATTTAGGTGCAGAGGAAAGTTCTTCAACATAATAAAGGTCATTTATCAAAAACCCATGGTTAATATCATAATCAATAGGGAATAATTAAAAGCTTTTCCTCTAAGATCCAGTGCCGGGCAATGATGCCCAATCTTGCCACTTCTATTCAACATAGTACTAGAGTACTAACAAGAGTGATTTGATAATAAAAAGAAATAAAAGATATCCAAATCATAAAAGAAATTAGTATTATTTGCAGATGACATAATGTATGTAGAAAGCCCCAAAGATTCTACAGTTAGAAAAAATAAAATGAATTAAATTGCAGAACACAGAATCAACATACAAAAATCAGCTGCATTTCTGTTGATAATGACCTACACAAAAACTAAATTAAGAATAATCTTATTTATGATAGCATTAAAAAAGTAAAATACCTAAGAATAAATTTAACCAAGGAAGTAAGTGATCTATACATTAAAAACTACAAAACAGTGATGAAAGCAACTAAAGAAGAAAGGAGTAAGTGGAAAGATATCCTGCATTCACAATTAGGAAAAATTAATGTTGTTAAAATGTCCACACTACCCAAAACAACATATAGATCTAATTCAATCCCAATTAAAATTCCAATGTTATTATTCACAGAAATGTAAAATCAAAACACCCTGAGGAGCCAAAGCAATACTATGAAAGAAAAACAAAGTTGGAGGCGCCACATTTCCTGATTTCAAATTGTATTAAAAAACTATAGTAAAATACTATGATATTTACATAAAACAGAAAAATAGACTAATGGAAGGGAACAGAGAAATCAGAAATAAATCCAAACAAATACTGTCAACAAATTGTTAACAAGGACACCAGGAGGACACAGTGGGAAATAGTCTCCTCAGTAAATGGTGCCAGGAATATTGAATTTCCACATGCATAAGAATGTAAATGAACTCTTAATTTATACCACCCACAAAAATCAATTCAAAGTGGATAAAAGACTTAAATATAAGATCTGAACCATAAAACTCCTACAAAAGAACATAAAGGAAAAGCTCCTCTACATTGACCTTCGTAATGAGTTTTTGGATATTATACCTAAAGTTCAGGCTATCCAACAATAAATAAATGGGACTTCATCAAACTAAGAAGCCTGAACACAACAACAAATTTATAGAAAAACAAAAAATCTAACTAAAAATGAGCAAAAAGAACAGATTGAAGATTGGAGGAGAGTGAAAGAAGCAGCAAAAAGTGAACCCCAATAGTATATATAAATAGAATACAATAATAAAAAAAAAGCAAAGGAATGGAACAGGCATTTCTCCAAAGAAGAAATAAAAAGGATCAAAAGGTATATATAAAGGTGTTATGGTTTGAATGTGAGTATCCCCTAAGGAGGTGCAGAGAAGATTGAGTTATGAGAGTCTTGAATTAATCACCTGATGGGATTAACAGATCAGTAACTGAAGGCAGTGGGGGTGTGGCTGGTGGAGGTGGGCATTAGGGGCATGGTTTTGGGGTATACATTTGATATCTAGCAGTGGAGGCTCACTCTCTTCCTTTTGCCACACTCTTCCTCTATGATGTTCTTCCTTACCTAAAAAGCTGGAGAATGGAGCCTCCTGTCTGTGAATTGAGACCTCTGAAACCAGGAGCCACCAAATAAACTTTTCTTTGCCTACAGTTGTTCTGGTCAGGTCCTTTGGTGAGAGCAGTGAAAAAACTAAGACAAAAGGTATTCCATGTGGCTAATCATTAGAAAAATGTGAACTAAAACCACTATGAGATTACATACCTAGGTATGGTTACTCTCAAAAAGACTAGTCATAACTAATATTTGTAAGAATGTGGAAAATAAAGGATCCTTGCACACTGATGATAAGAATGTATTGGTACAAACTGGGCATGGTGGTGCACACCTGTAATCCCAGCGACTCTGGAGGCTGAGGCAGGAACATTGTGAGTTCAAAGCCAGTCTCAGCAATTTAGGGAGGCCCTAAGCAACTTAGCAACCCCGTCTCTAAATAAAGTATATAAAAGAACTGGGGATGTGACTCAGTGGTTAAGGGCCCCTGGGTTCAATCCCCAGTACTCCCCCTCAAAAAACTTATTGGTATAATCATTATGGAAAGTGGCATAGAGATTCTAATGGAATTGAAATAGGACTACCATGTGATCCAGTAATCTCTCTCCTGGGTATATAGTCAAAGGAAATGAAATTACTGTCATAGAGATATCTATATGCCCATGTTCTTTGCAGTATTCTTCACAATAGCCAAGATATGGAAGCAACCAAAATGTCTATTCACAGGCAAATGGATAAAGAAAATGTGGCATGGTTGTGCATTGATTAACAATGGGGATTCGTTCTGAGAAATGCATTTCATTTCTCAGGCAATTTCATCATTGTGTCAGCATTATAGTGTTCTTAGAAAAAAAAACAGGATACCTAGGATATCACTGGACAATGTAATCTTACCAACAAAATATCATCATGTGTGCAATCTGTCCTTGACCAAAGGTCATTACATCATTGAGCAGTGGTGTGTGAGTGTGTGTGTGTGTGTGTGTGTGTGTGTAATGGAATATTATTCACTCTTATAAAAGGAAAAAGTCATGCCACACATGGATGGGCCTGAAGGATATGATAATAACCGAAAAAGTGAGAGAAAAAAACATAATCCATAATCTCCCTTAAAGTTGGAACAATTTTAAAAAGAGCTCAATTACACAGAGATAGAGAATGAAACAGTGATTACCACTGGTGGGATGGGGGAGGAAACGGGGAACGTAGGTCAAAGGATTCAAAATAGCAGATATGTACGATGAAGAAGTATAGAGATCTAATGTTGAACTTGAAGACTAAATTTAATAGATTGTATTACAGTCAGGATTTTTGGTAAATAAATAGATTCTAGAGGCTTTTGTCACAAAAAGTAACTACATGAGAAGATAGATATATTAAATACTTCGTTTTAGTAACCATTTTATTATCCATATGTATCCCATATCATGGTGTTGTAAGTCTCAAATACACACAGTAAAATTTACCAAAAAATTAAAATTTCACATTACAAATTACAACATGATTTGATAGTAAAAAGTAAATGTTTTTCAACAGATTCATAAAAACAGTTTCATTTTACAGTTTAAGCTGTCATTTCTTTGACTGTCATCATAGGTCATATCCTTCTGATAATACATTTAGCCTGAGGAAGAAACAATTCTTTATAGAGATGATTAGATTAAGAAGATTATTGGGGATGAGTTTTCCACGGTTCCTTAAAAACTGCTTGACATCAATTTAAGTTTCTTTGGTGTTGATTTCACAGGTGGTGACTGGGGAGATGAAATGAACACTTTAAAATCTAGTTGATGAAAGAGTTTGCACAAAGAGGTTTCTTTTTATTTGGGAAAATAGAGAGCTCTGGGAGACTATATGATAGCAGTTAGTGTCCAGTAGCTATGTCTGAATTAATAAAACAATTTAAAAAAAATATTACTTCAGCCTTGCTGTAAAGGTGTGAAAAACAGAAATGTGTATAGTATGTTGAATATTATTTTCCCCTTGACTTTCAGTATAAAGCTGGTGATATGCTAATGTTGAAGTATTTCTCCTCAAAATGTCTTAAAAATTTAAGAATTCTATTTCTTTCAATGTTTTTCTTTCTTCATTTTTCAGTACTGGGTATTGAACCCAGAGGTACTCTTACACTGAGTTATATCCCCTCCCCTTTTTATTTTTTTATTTTGCAACAGGATCTCACTAAGTTTCCCAGGCTGGCCTCAAACTTGTGATCCTCCTGCCTCAGCCTCCCATGTTACTTGGATTATAGGCATGCACAACCATGCCTATCTTACATGTTCTTTCTTAAGCTATGTGTCAAAAAATAGTACTAAAAGTGATTGAAAATGTTAATATATACAGTATCTTTAACGGCAAATAGTGTGGAATAAGAGTTGGAGAAAAATGTCAATGTTTATAGCAGCCCAATTCATGATAGCTAAACTATGGAACCAACCTAGGTACCTTTCAACAGATGAATGTATAAAGAAAGTGTGGTACATATACTAAATGGAGTATTACTCAGCCTTAAAGAAAAATGCAGTTATTCCATTTTCCAATAAATGGTGGAGAATATTATGCTAAGCAAAATAAACCAATCCTAAAGAACCAAAGGTGTAATATTTTCTCTGATATGTGAATACTAATTCACAATAAGGTGGGGATGGTGGAGAATATAGGTAAATTAGACTAGAGAGAGGGGTATGAAGGGAGGGGAGGGAGCCCAGGGGTAGGAATAATAGTAGAATTAATCTGACATTATTACCCTATGTGCATATATGATTATATGACTTGTGTAACTCTTCATCATGTACCACCAGACAAATGAGAAGTTATACTCCATTTATGTATGATGCGTCATAATGCATTCTACTGTCATGTGTAACTAATTAGAACAAATAAAAAAATAAAAATTCTAGTAATCTCTATTTCTTAAACATATAAATTTAGCTGCTCAGTTATTTATATAACTGTTTTCATGAAAAGAAGCTAAGAGAAAATAAACAGCTTAAAAAGCTCTAAAGGTCTAGCTCATACAGGCAGTGATGGACTACATTTGGAAAGTTCGTTCATTGCTCTGTGGAAAGAGCAGCTCACGCTGCCTCTAAGCTGCCATAGTTGAATGTGATTCACTATTAGGCTTTCTTCCTGAAGAAATTATAATCCATCACTTAAGTCTGTAGTTAATAAGACTTGGAGATCTGTTCCCATCATATTTTAGTTTACAAAGGTATCAGCATGCTCTAGCTACACAACCTACCTTTGCCAGTCACTCATCAAGGTAAAGCAAATAAGATGTGACATCCTCCTTGCATTTACATTTTATTTATTTGGAGACTTCTCCAAACTTCACCAATATTCAGTGTTTCAATTTAGTACTTCATTTTCTTACCCTCACTTGCCTTAAAATATTTATTAAAAAACTTGAAGTCTGGGAGTTGGGTATAATTCAGTGGTAGAAAGCTTGCCTTGAAGTGAAAAACTCTGAACTCAATCTCCAGCAGTACATTCAAATAACAACAACAACAATAATGACAACAACAACAACAAAGACTTGAAGCCTACTTTTTTGGGAGTATTTACATTTTAAGAAGGGTGAGTCCTCTGTTGAATTTTAAAAAAATTGTTCTTTTTAGTTATACATGGCAGTAGAATGTATTTTGGCAAACTATACATACATACAGTATAACTCACTATATTTAGGATCCCATCCTTGTGGTTGTACATGATGTGGAGTTACCCTGGTCATGTATTCAAATACAAGGCTAGAAAAGTTATGTCCAATTAATTCTACAGTCCTTCTTATTCTCCTCCCCTCTCCCTTCCATTTGTTCCCCTTTTGCTAATCCAGTGAATTTCTATTCTTCCCTTCCCCACCCAACCTTGTTTTGGGTTAGCATCCACACATCAGAGAAAACATTTGGCCCATGGATTTTGGGGATTGGCTTATTTCACTTAGCATGATAGTCTTCAGTTCTATCCATTTACCAGCAAATGCCATTATTTTATTCTTCTTTATAGTTGAGTAACATGCCACTGTGTATATATCACTTTTTTTTTTATCCATTCATCCATTGAAGGACACCGAGGTTGGTTCCATAGTTTGTTTATTGTGAATTGAACTGCTATGAACATTGATGTGGCTGCATCATTATAGTATACTGATTTTAAGTCCTTTGGGTTAAAACCGAGAAGTGGGATAGCTGGGTCAAATGGTGGGTCCTTTCCAAGTTTTCTGAGGAATCTACATACTGCTTTCCAGGATGGTTGCACCAATTTGCAGTCCCACCAACATTGTATGAGGGTACCTTTCTCCCCACATCCGTGCCAACTTTTATTGTCACTTGTATTCTTTATAATTACCATTCTGACTGGTGTGAGATGGAATCTCAATGTAGATTTAATTTATATTTCTCTAACCACTAGAGATGTTGAACATTTTTCATGTATTTTTTGATCATTCATATTTCTTCTTCTGTGAAGTGTGCATTCAGTTCCTTTGCCCATCTATTGATTAGGTTATTTATTTTTCTGGTGCTAAGTTTTTTGAGGTCTTTGTATATCCTGGAGATTAGTACTCTACCTGAGGTGCAAGTGGTAAAGATTTTCTTCCATTCTATAGACTCTCTCTTCATGTTCTTGATTGTTTCCTTTGCTGAGAAGAAACTTTTAAGTTTGATACCATCCCATTTATTGATTCTTGATTTTACTTCTTGAACTTTAGGAGTCTCACTGAGGAAGTTGGTTCCTAGGTCAACATGATGGAGAGTTGGGCCTACTTTTTCTTCTAGTAGATGCAGGGTCTCTGGCCTAATGCTTAGGTCCTTGATCCACTGAGTTGGATTTGTGCAGGGTGAGAGATAAGGGTTAAATTTCATTCTATTACATATGGATTTCCAGTTTTCCCAGCACCATTTGTTGAAAAGGCTCTCTTTTATCCAATGTGCATTTGTCTAGGATGAGATAACTGTATTTATGTGGGTTTGTTTCTGTGTCTTCTATTCTGTTATATTGGTCTATGTGTCTGTTTTAGTGCCAATAGTATGCTGTTTTTGTTACTATAGCTCTGCAGCATAATTTAAGGTCTGGTATTTGATGCTTCCTGTTTCACTTTTCTTGCTAAGGACTGCTTTGGCTATTTTGGGCCTCTTATGTTTCCAAATGAATTTCACGATTGCTTTCTCTAGTCTTTGAAGAATGTCATTAGGATCTTTATAGGAATTGCATTAAATCTGTGTAGCACTTTTGGTAGTATGGCCATTTTGACAATTTTAATTCTGCCTATCCAAGAACTTGAAATATCTTTCCATTTTCTGAGTCTTCTTCAATTTATTTCTTTAGTGTTCTATAGTTTTCATTATAGAGGTCTTTTACCTCTTTTGTTATATTGACTCCCAAATGTTTTATTTTATTTCTTTTGAGGCTATTATAAAGGAGATGATTTTCCTGATTTCTATTTCAGACGATATATCATTGGTGTATAGAAATGCAATTGATCTATTGGCATTGATTTTATACCCTGCTACTTTATTAAATTTGTTTGAGTTCAAGAAGTTTTCTAGTAGAGTTTTATAGGTCTTCTAAATATAGAGCCATGTTGTCGGCAAATAGGGACAACACATATCTAGAGACATATGACCTACCCAAATTGAATCAAGGGGACATAGAAAATCTAAACAGATCAATTTCAAACAATGAAATTGAAGATGCCATCAGAAGTCTACCAACAAAGAAAAGTCCCAGACAAGATGATTTCTCAACTGAGTTCTACAAGACCTTTAAAGAAGAACTTACACCAATACTTCTCAAATTATACCATGGAATAGAAAAGAAGGAAACCCTTCCAAACTCATTCTAGCAAGCTAGTATCATCCTGATACCAAACCCAGAAAAAGACACATCAAGAAAAGAAAACTTCCAAACAATATCTCTGATACACATTGACACAAAAATTCTCAACAAAATGCTAGCAAAATGCATACAATACCATATCAAAAAGATAGTGCACCATGTTCAAGTGAGGTTTTTTCCAGGGATGCAAGTTTGGCTCAACATACAGAAATTAATAAACCTAATTAACCACATCAATAGACTTAAAGACAAGAATTACATGATTATCTCAATAGATTCAGAAAAAGTATTTGACAAAGTTCAGCATTCATTCATGCTCAAAACACTGGAAAAACGAGGGATAGTAGGAACATACCTCAACATTGTAAAAGCTATATATGCTAAACCCAAAACCGACATCATTCCAAATGGAGAAAAATTGATAGTATTCCCTCATTACTCCTCTTCAACATAGTCCTTGAAATCCTAGTCAGAGCAATTAGAAGAAAGAAATTAAAGGGATATGAATAGGAAAGGAAGAACTCAAACTATCGCAATTTGCTGAACACATGAGTGTTGAATTTAAGAACGTATACAATTGGTTGATAACGTAATTACTAAAGAAAGTAGAATTTAGGTTGATGAAAAAGTAATTATTTGCTTTACTTCAAATACATACTTAACATATAGTGCCAAACTAATTATTATGAATGATCAAATGGTGTGATTAATCAACCTATAAAGGCACTTTTCATTCTCACTTTCAGATAAGTAACACTTGTCTTTTTTCCTGATAGCATGGCAAAATGTACTGACTTCCTCATTTATTTGATTAGGCATGGGGAATTATTGGTAAGCAAGTAGTTTCTGTGATTACCAAACTTCAGTATAAGCTTGGATGTAGGTAAATCATGGAGGTGAGATACTGCTTATCTTGAAGTTCTTTTTCAACAATATCTTTACTGAGGTATACTCAGTGCACGAAGTCCTGCACATTCAATGTATATGATTTGATGAATTTGAATGTAAGCCAACACCATGACACCATTGTCAAAATCAAGCATGTATATCACCTCCAAAAGTTTCCTAGTACCCTTTTGTTTGTTTGTTTTACTATTAGAATACTTAACATGAGACCTATGTGCTTCACAAAAGTTTTAGCACTAACTATAGGCACTATATCGTATAGAAGATTTCTAGAAATTATTTATCTTGCAATAATTAAAGATTCATACCCATTGAATACCAACTTCTCATTGCCCTTTCCACCCAACCTCTGGTGACTCCATTATATTATTTGCTTTTATGAATGTGATTATTTTACATAATGCATGGAAGTGAAATGATGTACTATTTGTCTTTCTGGGACTGGCATATTTCACTTAGAATGATATCCTCAATGTCTATCCCTATTGCTGCATATCATAGAATGTCATCACTTTTATGATGGCATAATATTCCATTGTATGTATATACCACAATTTCTTTATCCTTTCATTCATTAATAGACATTTAGGTTGTTTCCAAATCTTGGCTATTGTGGATAATAATGCAATGAACATGGAAGTGTAGCTATTTCTTTGAGATTCTGTTCCACGTGAATTTAGGATATTTTTTCAAGTTCTGTAACGAAAAGACCATTGTGAATTGAAAGGAATAGTATTGAATTTTCTAGATCACTTTGGGTAATATGGACATATTATCCACATTATGTCTTCCAATGCATGAGCCTGGGATACCTTTAACTTTACTTGCATCTTTAATTTCTTTCATCGATGCTTTGTAGTTTTAAGTGTACAAAAATTTCACTTCCTTGGTTAAGTTTATTCATAATTATTTTATTCCTTTTGATTGTTTTCCTAAAGTTCTTTTGGATAGTTCATTGTTATTGTATAAAATACAACTAATTTTTGAATGTTGACTTTATATACTGCAATTTTATCAAATTCATTTATTAGTTCAAACACATTCATTTTGTGACATATTGTTTTAGTCAGTTTTTTTGCTGCTGGGACCAAAAGACCTGATAAAAACAATGTAGAGGAGGAAGTTCATTTGGAACTCATGATTTTGGGTCTCAGTCCATAGGTGGCCTATTCCTTTCCACAGGATCTGAAATGAGGCAGAACATCATGGCAAGAGTATGTGATGGAAGAAAGCAGAGGGGAACATGGCACCAGGAAGCAGAGAGAGACAGAGAAAACTCTCTTCTCAAGGAAAAAATGTAAACCCCAAAGGCATACTGCCAGGAACCTGCCCCCTCCAGCAACACCCTACCTACCTACAGTCACTACCAAGTTAATCCCTATTAGAAGATTAACACACTGAATAGTTTTAAATTATTTAACCCAATCATTTCATCTCTAAACTTTCTTGTGTTTTCTCATACATGACCTTTTGGGGCAATACCTCATATCTAAACTATAACATGTATTTAGTGTTTTCTATATGTAAGATCATGTCATCTACAAAGAGATAATTTTACTTCTTCCTTTGCAATTTGGATGCTTTTCATTTCTTTTTCTCCCCTAATTGCACCTGTTAGGATTCCAGTACTATGTTGAATAGAACTGACAAGAGTGGACCTCATCACCACTAGCTCTCAGTGAAATGCAAATAAAAAACTCAGTGAGATGTAACTTCATACCTTTTAGGATGACTATTATTTAAAAAAGAAGAAGAAATAAGTATTGATGAGGATATGCAGAAAAGAGAATGCTTCTACATTATTGGAAAAGAGAATATAAATTTTTACAGTCATTATGGAAAACAATATGGAGGTCCCTAAAAAATATTAAAAAGAGAAGTACTGTTATGATCCAGCAATTCCACTTCTGGGCATACGTCCCAAGGAATGAAATCTGTATGTCAAAGAGATATTTGCATTTCTGTTTTCATTGCACCATTGTTTACAATAGTCAAGATATGAAAACAACCCCAACACATGTCAATGAAAGAACAATCACGCTATATATATATAGCAGAATATATATATTATTCTGCCTTAACAAAGAAGGAAACAATGCAATCTGCAAAAACATGGAAGAATTAGAAAGACATTGTGCCAGACACAAAGAGACAAATAAAAGTTGAGTATCACTAATGTAAAAATCCAAATCTAAAATGTTCCAAAATCTGAAACTATCTGATTGCCAACAGAACTCCACCAGTGGAATATTCCACACCCACTGCTTCAGATGATGAGTTGTAGTCAAAATACAGGTATGATAAAAATATTTTCTAAAATTACCTTCAGACTATGTGTATAAGGTGTATATAAACATAAATGAATTTCATGTCTGAAGTTGGGTTTCTTCCCCCAAATATTTCATTATATATAGATATGCAAATATTCCAAAAGCTGAAAAAAATTCTCAAATCTAAAACACTTGTGGTCTCAAGCATTTCTGATAAGGGATATTCAACTTGTACTACATAATTTTATTTATATGTGTAATCTAAAAAAATAAAATTCTGAGAAATAGAGTAGTGATTACTGGGAGAGGGGGTGCGGTTGGGGTAAATAGAGAGATGTTGGTCAAAGGATACAAATTGTAAGATGAATAAGTTATAGAGATGTAATATATAGCATGGTGACTATAGTTAATAACAATGTATTGTATAGTTGAAATGTGGTAAAAGAGTAGATATTACGTATTCTTGTCACATGTACAAAAAGACAACTATTTGAGGTGATTAGCCTGATTGTGGGGATTTTTTTACAACATTATCTAAATAGCAAAACATGATGCTGAATACCTTCAATATATAAAATTTTGTAAAATAGACCAAATGAATCTGAAAAAATGTCATTATCTTACGACCCAGCAATGAACTCTTGAGCAATTTATCACACAAAAATAAAAAGTTATACTCACAAAAGAACTGTGTATAAATATTTATTGTAGCTTAATCGGTAATCACCAAAAATTGGAAAAGACATTGATAGAAATCAAAGGGTGCATGGTTAAACAAATTAAGGTACATTCATATTATGGAATACTATTGAGGCATAAAAATGCCCAAACTATTGGTATATGCAGCTTAGATGTTCTTATGCTGACCTATAAAGGCCAATCCAATTAGAATGGCTATTATCAAGAACACAAACAATAATAGAAGTTGGTGTGGATGTGGGGAAAATGGCACACTTTTACATTGCTGGTGGAGTTGCAAATTGGTGCAGCCACTCTGGAAAGCAATGTGGAGAATCCTCAGAAAATTTGGAATGGATCCACCTTTTGACCCAGTTACCCCATTCCTTGGTTTATACCCAAAGGACTTAAAATCAACATATTACAGTAACATCAATGTTTATAGAAGCTCAATTCACAATAGCTAGATTGTGGAACCAACCTAGATGCCCTTCAACAGATGAATGGGTAAAGAAACTGTGGTATATACACATACAATGGAATATTATTCAGTCATAAAGAAGAATAATATGGTATTTGCAAATAAATGGATGGAATTGGAGAATATCATGCTAAGTGAAATAAGCCAATCCCCAAAAACCAAAGGCCGAATGTTTTCCCTGATAAGTGGATGATGTTATATAATGGGGGAGGGGAGTGGGAAATGAGAGAATAATGGAGGAACTTTAGATTATGTAGAAGGAAATGAGAGGGAAGGGGTATGAAAAATGGTGGAATGAGACAGACATCATTACCCTATGTACATGTATGATTACACAAATGCTATGAATCTACATCGTGTACAACCATAGAAATGAAAAGATGTTCCCCATTTGTGTACAAGGAATCAAAATGTAGTCTGTAAAAAATAAAAAAAAAAATAATTTTGAAAAGGCCATTCCTGAAATGTTATATAATGTGTGATTTCATTTTATGACATTTTTGAAATGACAAAATTAAAGAACGAATGACAGATAATAATGCCATGAGTTAAGGTTGGGGTATGATAGGTGCAAGACGAGTATGGTTAATGAAATAAAATGTTAAAAAATAAGTAATATTTATATAAATAAATAGAATTTTTCAGCAAGACCTTACATTTGTGATGCATTGTGGTTTTTGAGAAGAGATTGCCCAAATTACTTTTAGTTCCTTTGTTTCATATTAAGAAATAGGATTGACAGGCTGAATCTTTGGGTTTTATGTAAAGAAGGTATGTGGTAAATGAAAAGAGAAGTTCTCTCCTCTCTGGGTCTGAGACATTGTAGAAAGGAAAAATGAGACACAGGGAAGGCTGGCATCATAATTTCTCAGCTCCCAACTTTTTCTTAGGGGGATTCATGACAATAAATGAGATTAATTATGGTAAGTTAAGTGATTGAACTAACTTCTTACCTCCTTGCATTCATACTCTTACCAAACCCTTATTGTGAGCAGAATCTATTTCCCTGTCATTAGACTTTAAGATTGGCCATGTAGGCAGAAGGGATAGTGGGCTATCTCTGAGTCCAGGCCTAAAAAGACCTCCATATTTTGGCTTGCCTCTTATATTTCTAATGTCACTATGAGAAAATATTGCACCATGTAATCTACTGTACCAAGAGGGATGAGACATACATGGACTAGAGCAATGCTGATGATCCATAGTACTAAACTTACACAGCTTGAAGAAACCAGTTGATCTCAACCCAAGGTAGATACACCACATCTCATCTGCATATGCATGGTGATAATAAATTATTTTGTATATTTTAAATCACTTGTTTGTGACAAAGTAATATCTAACTGATGAAATTAATCTGATGACAGTACAGAGTATGACATTTGACTTTATTTTGTCTCCCACATGATATAAACAGGACTCAATAGTAGTTAAGGATTTGGCATGAGAACTCATAAAATGTAGCCACAGAACTGGGTTCAAAGTGACTTTGACTAGTGGACAACATAGCTGAAATGCCAAGTCAGGAATAAATATAAGCAAGCTCCAGAGAGTTCTACTTTGTTCACAAGAACCAAGGTTCTGCCGCAGCAACCAGGGAACACTGTTGGGCTGTGACTAAGATGAAAGGGATCGCATCATATGCTAAATCAGCCCCAAAATTCTTCCATAAGTTTCTTTTGGCAAATATGAAACCTGGGTAGACAAGTGACATGACTCAGGAGACCAGAGAATAACAGAGGTAACAGGGTATATGGGACATAGGACCCCAGTTCTCCTTCTCCGCTCAGAGGTCCCTTAGGCTACATATAGCCTTACTGCATTAGTGTATTAGTTGGGTTTTGGGGACAAAAATGTATATGTACACACATACACATACACAAATATACATCTTAAGTACACTTATTCTCATGTACTATTTATTAAAAGCATAGTAACAAGCATTTGCAGAGTGTTTATCATGTGCTAGACAGTATTCTACTAATTATTTGAAGAGCATAATGTCATCTAATCTCTTCTGGAAACCATATGAGATAGATATTATCATTGTATCCATTATATAGGTGATGAAGCTGAGTGACTAAGTACAAATAAATGACATATGAACTCAGCCTATATTCAAAACTTACACTCAAAACCAGTATACTATTCTGTCATTTCAGAGAGGGATTATGGGAGAAGGAAAGCTATTTGAAAAAAATGAACAACTTCATATAAAGTAAAACAAGGTTGAATTCAGTTATGTTCATATGCTGACCAGTGAATTACTGCTTAGGAGAAAGAAAATATCAGCTCTAGAAAAAAAGGAAAGAAATTTTAATTTCTGAACACTTGTAGTGTGAGCTCAATTTGTTACCTCAATACGATTGCATGCAAATGCATTAGAAAATTTGTTCTACATTTTGGGAAATGATTAATTCTCAAAAAAAGCATCTAAACTGAGTAGGCGTGGTGGTTCACGCCTGTAATCCCAGAGGCTCCGGAGGCTGAGGCAGGAGGATCACAGGTTTGAAGATAGCCTCAGCAATTTAGCAAGGCTGTAAGCAACCTAGGGAGACCCTGTCTCAAAATTAAAAAAAATAAAAAGGGTGGCAGGGAGCGTAGCTCAGCGTTTAAGTGCCCTTGAATTCAATCACTGGTGCAAAAAAAAAAAAAAAAAAGGGAAAAAGAGATTCCCAGATGAACCAACTAATAACTAATATTTGGTTTGAAACTGAATTTCTTTACTCTTCAGATTATGCAAATGAAAGAAAACTTTGAACACATTTGGGAAACATGACAGACCACTGCAGAAAAATTTTGTCCTTTGTGTTTCTGGGATTGAAAATATGACAGAAAATTCATAAGGATATCAATGGTCAATTAACAAGAAAATACATAGTTAATTATGTGAAAACTATTAGACCTTACTCAAAATCAAATAATCTCACTTATAAATAATAATATGCCTTAACCCATCAAATTAAAACTTATTGTCTAGTGTTTTGCTGCTGATGAAATAATAGACAATCTCATATGTCGCCTCCAACATGACATTCTTTGACTAAGAAATACTGTTTTTAAAAGTTTATTCGTGATAATAAATCCTTTTTTTTAGTGCTAGGCACCGAACCCAGGACCCAACCTAGATAGGTGCTCTATCCTCAACCCTATAAAGTGTCTAAAAGATTTTTAAAAGTGTCATAATGGCCAACAATGGGACATAGCTAAGTAGGTAATAGCGCAACCAAGCAGTTGAATACTCTGGAAAGATTAGCAAGGATAGCGTGTTTTTGTTTAATGACTTGGAAAACTGTTCACAAATGCATTTCTAAGTAAGAGAAACAGATCTGACAACTAGGTGTACAACATTTTTTTTCAAAATATGCATATACATGTGAACTCAGATAAAATATCTTGTAGTATACAAAAAATGCTTGTGTTGGGATTACAAAAGATGAGATACAGTGGAAGGTTTATATTTTTGTTTACTCTTCACCAAATATAGATTAATTTTTAAAGGAAAACAATTTATTTTTGTGTGAAAGGGAAAACATCAGTCAGTAAGGTGGTACACACTTGTAATCTCAGCAACTCAGGAGGCCGAGGCAGAAGCCTTGCAAGTTCAAGGCCAGCCTGGGAAACTTAGTGAGATCCTGTTTCAAACAGAAAAAAACAACAAAAAAAATGTATTGGGGATGTAATTCAGTGGTAGAGTGTCCCCAGGTTTAACCCCCAGTACTAAATATAAATAAATAAATAAATAAATAAAAAGATACTGAACATCAAGGCAGGTAAAATGAGATCCAGTCTAAAAGTGAAACAGAACAATCAGTAGTAACCTGAGGTTATTTGTGACCTCAAGAGTCTGATTTTTTCATTATTGTCTTGCACATCAAAGGCCAAAAGATAAAAATTGAAATGCTTGTGAAATCTATGCAAATGATCTTCAGTTTTTAAAAATTTTTAACATGATCTTCACTAGTAACTATATCGTTACATTGAAATTAAGTACTATTTAAGATAGTTCATTTAAAGTCTGAATCATAGATTAGGATCATATATAAATCACAAGATGATATTTTTCAGTCCCTTACTCAGGAAATTATTTTTATGGGTATAATCTAAGCAGAGAAGATGATAGATAGGTTGGAACAGTGAAAGCAGATTCCAGGTGGTAATGGGAAGTAAATTAATAGCCTTCTTCCATACTCTGGTGATTCTCCTTTGAGATGTGGTTTCTTATCCAATTTCCACTAACATTTAAAAAATTGATATTCAGCTCTGATGGCTATAAAATGTCAAGTAATATATTTAGAAGTTTAAGGTTAGTTTTTGCATAGTGAACTGGGATTGAAAAGAAACTTAATGCAGAGATTTTGAATAGCCTTTTTATAAATAAAACAATATTTTCTATAACTAATCTCTCCAGTTCTTTTAATTTGTGCATATGTCCAAAGACTATGTATGAGCAAAAATGGTTAAATTTTCGCTACTTTTTTACTTTGTAGTTTTAGAAAGCAGTAATCTGGTTTATACAGTCCAGATTTGGTAAGGAAAGTAGGCAACCTTAAAAGCATTAAAGAATTTAATATTTTGGGTATCCATGTTCTATTAAGTACAGTTGGCTTTCTGTTTTGGTTACAAATAAACACCTTTGGTATGGGGATAGTAGCACCTTCCTAAGATAATTTACTCAGGCAATATGCTACAATTCATCAACAGGGTGAGCACCATTAAAGAAATCTATGAAAGTCAGAGAAAAGTACAAAAATAAGCAACTTTTCTTTTTTAGAAATCTGATTATCATCAATAAAATGAGAAAAAGAGTCATCTCTTTGTTAATATATAAACATATATGTGCTTTTTCTTTTTTCCTTTTTTCTTTTTTTAGGGGGAGTGGTTACTGGGGGTTGAACCTAGAGATTCTTTACATCCCCAGTATTTATTTGTTATTTTGAGACAGGATCTTGCTAAATTGCTAAGGCTGACCTTGAATTTAGGACCCTTCTCTCTTTGTCTCCAGAGTCACTGGGATTACAGATGTGAGTGAGTGTACCTGGCTTCTTTCTCTTCCTTCCTTTTTCAGATAAAAGTAAGCCAGTGGGGCTAAAACAAAGAACAGTAATATATGGTCACCTACTTGCTGATCATAAGAAGAAACTTCTCTAGTTTAAGGTAACTTTCACTGAATATTTTAGGGCTTAAATATATTTATTTCTGTATCTATAAGTAGTATGATTAGAAATAGAGGATTGATGTGGTTGATTTTCAGGTAGTTTTAGGATGTTTTAATCTTTGCTTAGAGTACTGTTTTGATGCTTTAGCCTGAACTAAAATATGAATATTTAAGATTTTAAAATATTGGGAAGCTTGTATATTAACATACAACTTTTATATGGAACATTCTTTCCATTTTCACCCCATTTTTCTCTTGCATTATTTTTGCAAAGTGACAGTTTCTTTTCTTTATATTGGAAAAGCAGAGGCTATTTCAATTATTTCTGAAATACTAATTATACTATCCATTGCATTAAGTCAGTTTTTGATTGAATTATGATTCAGATAAATGTAACATATGGAATAAAATTTCTTAAGATAATTATTTAAGGATTATTATGACTGAGCCACAAAATCAAGAAAAGTTTATGTATTACAGAAGATAACTAGTGAAATAAGAGAGCTGAAGAGTTGCTCTAAACTTCAAAATAATTATAACTGGGTACCAGAAAGCCTTGTCAATGTTTATCACATTACAAACACTTTAAAATAGACACTAAGGGTAATTTTAGTAAGTGTGGGTAATGAATTACTGACCCAATATTTTTATTGATAATCAATTAGCTGAATATAAACAAGAAAGTGACCATTAATTTTTATTATGCAAATAGTTCACTAAGGTGACTATTTCCCTATCTGTGTATTTCTCATTTTAATACTGACAACCTCCCTGAAAGAAAGTGCATACTAGCCATTAGATTCACTGTTCAGAGAATTTAAAACTCCAGAGGGTCCTGTTAAATTCAGCTTTATGTTGGCATAAGTATCTGCAATTGTGTCAGTAATTTACATTTAGGAAGAGCTAAAGTACTTTTCTTTCTTTCTTTCTCTTTCTTTCTTTCTCTCTCTCTCTTTCTTTCTTTCTTTCTTTCTTTCTTTCTTTCTTTCTTTCTTTCTTTCTTCTTTCTTTCTTTCATTTTTTTTCCCTTTCTGCCCTTAAATGAATACAACTGCTTAGTCAGTATGGGAAATTAAATGAAGTAGTACTTTTTTGTCATTTCTTTCCATATCTCACCTTAAAGACTCAATTTGAAGCTAAAATTGTAGAATACAATGTGCATTTTATTACATTTAAAAGACATTGTTTCTTTGGTGGAAAAGTGGCTCAATCTCAAGAAAATGTAATATTCTATAACTTTTTAAATATCTTAGAATATGTAATACAGGTACATTAAAGATGATGCATAGGGAAGGGTAGCCAATAGCAGTCATAAATGAAATGAAGAGGAAAAATTCAAGAGATTATTAGGCATTTATTACTTTAGGCCAATTAGTAAAGTTATAGTTCTGGGATGAATTTAGGAAATCATATGGACCAGACTTTCTTCTGTTTGGCTAGACTGTCCTTAATGATCAGTGACAAGGACAATGATAGAAATTCTGACCCAGCAGTGCAGACAGAAGAGATGCTGAAAAGTATGTTTTGAGACACTTAAATTCACAAAATTTTGTAAATGCACCCCACAATTTTGACAGAATTGCTTTAGTAAATAGGTCAGAAGTAGTTAGAACACATACTTTCACCTCTGGCAGAAAAATTCCTTTTGAATAGGGTAGGGTGCATTTGTGTGTCTGTGTGGGGGGGCCTGGTTTATTGGAATTTTGGCTGAGCTTGGTGTAGTAACTCCATGTGTATATGTCCTCTGGATTTGAAATTCTATAGTAAGGCTATTAAAAATATACATAAGGTATAAATGACAATGACAAGCAAATAGGAAGAGAAGTACACAAGATTGCAATGTATATTTTTGAAAGCAGAAAGTGAATGAAAAGATATCTTTCCAGAATAAAGAAGGATACAATTTAAAATGTTTTCAGAAAGAAATGATAAAACAAAGTGGATCAGTGACCTCTATAGAACTTTGAAAGTTTCAGAATTTAAAAATACTAGGTATTATCAAAAGTAGGGAGAGGAAAGATAGAGGGGAATGGAGAAGGAAATAGCTGAACCAGGGGTATTAAACACCTTTCATGCAGTCGTTAGAGCCTCCATGTCTTGCTCTTTACCTCTACATCCAAGAGAAAAGTGATCATCTTTCTCCAAACATGCAGTATTTGAAGATTTATTACTTGGAGAAATTGAACAGTGTTCAACTATGAAGTCTTACATATGACTAGTGGTGCTTTTATACAGGACAAAGAAAAGAGAATAGATATAATTGCATATTTTCAGAAAAGAAGGAAGGAATGAGGGAAGGAAAAGAAAGGGGAAAAAAGAAAGAAACAAGAAAAATGGTCCTATCCTAACACACAAAAAATTTTAAAAAAGGATCCTAACCACTGTACATTGTGACAGTGTGGATCTTAAATACCCCACAAAAGAGTATGTGTTGAAGGCTTGGTCTCCAAAGTAGCAGTGTCCAGAGGTGGGCCTTGGAGAGGCATTTGAACCATGAGGGATCTAACCTCATGAATGATTTAATCTGTTTATGGATTCATAGCTCAATTGGTTTTGGGGGAGGGGTTTTATCAAAAAAGCAAACTCTCTGCTTCCCAGCTGCCTGGAAGTTTGAAGTTTAGCACTAAGTACCCTCCATGATGATGTTTTGCCTTGCCACATGCCTACAAGCAACATGGACTAAAACCTGTGGAACTATGAGCCAAAATAATCCTTTCCTTTTTTAAAAATACCTTTATAATTTATTTATTTTTATGTGGTACTGAGGATGGAACCCAGTGCCTCACACGTGCTAGGCAAGTGCTTTATCACTGAGTCACAACCCCAGCTGTAAACTTTTCATTTTTAAAAGGTGTTTTTGGGGTTTCAAGATGGTGGACTAGAGGGCGGCTGCATTTCACGTTGCTCCAGGACGCAATATACAAAAGAGGAGATAGTGAGAGACTTGGGACCAACTCAAAGCCGCCGGGTGAGTATCTCCCATTGGGGAGGTGTCCCGGATGGGGCGGTAGTCCCGGAACGCAGGGAACTTTGTGAAGTAGAGTTGCCCGGCTAGACGCCCCTCCCCCCACAGGAGCGGTAAACACAGACAACTGGGATCATCCTAGAGGAGGCGGCTCAGCACAGCGCTTGGACTCGGAGCAACCACTCGGGCTCCGGGCGGCTGCCTGAGGAGGAGCTGCGTGGCGAGCTGTTTGGACTCAGAACGACCGCTTCTGAACACCGGGGGGGGCTGCCCGGAGAAAGAGGAGGAGCACGGAGGGTCACTTGGTCTAGGAGTGACTGCATCAGAGCCACAGGCGGTTGCCAGAGGAGGAGGCGAGTGGTGAGTTTTTTGGACTCAGAATGACCGCTTCTGAACACTGGGGGGCTTCCCGGAGAAAGAGGAGGAGCACGGTGGGTCGTTTGACCTAGGAGTGACTGCATCAGAGCCACAGGCAGTTGCCAGAGGAGGAGCTGCATGGCGAGCTGTTTGAACTCAGAGCGACCGCTCCTGAACACTGGTGGCCTGCCTGGAGGAGGAGCGCGGTGGGTCCCTTGGTCTGGGAGTGACTGCATCAGAGCTACAGGCGGTTGCCAGAGAAGAGCTGCGTGGCGAGCTGTTTGAACTCAGAACTACCGCTTCTGAACACTGGGGGGTTGCCCGGAGGAAGAGGAGAAGTGCAGCGGGTCGCTTGGTCTAGGAGTGACTGCATCAGAGCCCAGGTGGTTGCCAGAGGAGGAAGCGAGTGGTGAGTTGATTGGACTAAAAGCGACCGCTCCTGAACACCGGTGGCCTGCCTGGAGGAGGAGCGTGGTGGGTCACTTGGTCTTGGAGCCACCGCTCCTGAACACCCGGGGGGCTACCCCGAGGAGGAGGAGGAGGAACAGGGTGGGTCACTTGGACTTGGAGTGACTGCCTAGGGCTATGGGCGGTTGGCAGGAGGAGGAGACGCGAAGTGAGTTGTTTGGACTCCTAGTGACTGCATCGGAAACCGGGCAGATGTCCGGAGGAGGAGGTGTGTGGCGGGTCTCTGGGTCTTGGAGCTATTGTACGGGGCTCCAGGTGGCGGCTCAGAGGAGGGGCCGCATAGCCAGGCGATTAGGTGCAGAGCAGGGTCCCAGGAGCTAGGTGGCTTCTTTCTGGAGGAGCGGCACAGAGACAGGCCTAGGGGCGGAGGGAAGTTTCCAGGACTACAGGCAGATTCTCTGGGAGAGGCAGACTAAGGAGACTCGCCTGCGAAGGGTGAGGCTCCCAGGCCCAGGAGGTAGGTCCGGGCCCCTGGGAACGTTGCAGAGGAAGACAGCCCAGCACAGGCGGTAGTTGTGGATTGAGGGGAACCTCTAGGAGGGGAACTAACCAGCGAGACGTCCCCACCGGGTGAGTCTTTCCTGCTGGGTGAGGTTTTCCCACAGGGATGGTAAAACCAGAGACACAGGCACAAACAGGTCTTGCCTCAGCCCGCAGCCTAGTTCCCCGTTGGATGACCATTGGTCAACAAGTGGAGGCACCTCTGCCCACTACCAGGGAATATACCCAACCCACCTGAGGATCACCACCCCTAGAGAGGCAGCTTCTTTGGGGAGCTCCGCATTATCAACTTCCTCCAAGACTTCAGGCTACTGAAGGATAAGAGGGGATATACTAGCAATCTTCAGGGACATTATAAGTCGATAGAGGAAATCTGCAATATCTTAATGATCCACTGATTCCTGAACAATATGAGAAAACAAGGGAAGAAAATGCCCCAAACAAATCTAGATGTTACATCAATAAAATCCAACGACAGCATGGCAGAAGAAATGACAGAAAGGGAGTTCAGAATGTACATAATTAAAATGATCAGGGAAGCAAATGATGAGATGAAAGAGCAAATGCAGGCATTGAATGATGAGATGAAAGAGCAAATGCAGGCACTGAACGATCGCACCAATCGACAGTTAACAGAGCAAATTCAGGAAGCAAAAGATCATTTCAATAAAGTGTTAAAGATATTGAAAAAAAAAACAAACAGAAATCCTTGAAATGAAGGAAACAATAAACCAAATTAAGAACTCCATAGAAAGCATAACCAATAGGATAGAACACCTGGAAGACAGAACTTCAGATATTGAAGACAAAATATTTAACCTCGAAAACAAAGTTGAACAAACAGAGAAGATGGTAAGAAATCATGAACAGAATCTGCAAGAACCTATGGGATAACATGAAAAGGCCAAATTTGAGAAATATTGGGATTGAGGAAGGCTTAGAGAAACAAACCAAAGGAATGAACAATCTATTCAATGAAATAATATCAGAAAATTTCCGAAATCTGAAGAATGAAATGGAAAATCAAGTCCAAGAGGCTTGTAGGACTCCAAATACACAAAATTACAACAGACCCACACCAAGGCACATTATAATGAAAATACCTAACATACAAAATAAAGACAGAATTTTAAAGGCTGTAAGAGAAAAGAACCAAATTACATTCAGGGGAAAACCAATACGGATATCAGCAGATTTTTCAATCCAGACCCTAAAAGCTAGAAGGGCCTGGAACAACATTTTCAAGCTCTGAAAGAAAATGGATGCCAACCAAGAATCTTATACCCAGCAAAACTTACCTTCAAATTTGACGATTTAATAAAATCATTCCATGATAAACAAAAGCTAAAAGAATTTACAAAAAGAAAGCCAGCATTACAGAACATTCTCAGCAAAATATTTCATGAGGAAGAGATAAAAAACAAAGAAGCAAATCAGCAAAGAGAGGAATTATCCTAAAGGAACTGTCAAATAAAGGAGGAACCAAGATGTGTCAAAAAATAAATAAATAAATAAATAAATAAAATTTTAAATATGAACCAAATGACTGGGCATACAAATCATATCTCAATAATAACCCTGAATGTTAATGGCCTGAATTCATCAATCAAAAGACATAGACTGGCAGATTGGATCAAAAAGAAAGATCCAACAATATGTTGCCTGCAAGAGACTCACCTCTTAGAAAGAAATACCCACAGACTAAAGGTGAAAGGATGGGGAAAAACATACCATGCACATGGAGTCAGAAAAAAGATGGAGTATCCATCCTCATTTCAGATAATGTGGACTTCAAGCCAATGTTAGTCAGAAGGGATAAAGAAGGACATTTCATACTGCTTAAGGGAAGCATAAATCAGCAAGATATAACAATCATAAACATCTATGCCCCAAACAGTGGCTCATCCATGTATGTTAAACAAATCCTTCTCAATTTTAGAAACCAAATAGACAATAACACAATAATACTATGTGATTTTAACATGCCTCTCTCACCACTGGACAGATCTTCCAAACAAAAATTGAACAAAGAAACCATAGATCTCAATAACACAATCAATTATTTAGACTTAACAGACATTTATAGAATATACCATCCAACCAAGAGCAAATACACTTTCTTCTCAGCAGCACATGGATCCTTCTCTAAAATAGACCATATATTATGCCACAAAGCTAATGTCAGCAAATACAAGAAGATAGAGACACTACCTTGTATTCTATCAGATCATAATGGATTGAAGTTAGAAATAAATGAAAGAGTAAAAAACAGAAACTACTCCAACACCTGGAGATTAAACAATAAGCTATTATATGATGAATGGATAACAGAAGATATTAGGAAGGAAATTAAAAAATTCTTAGAGGTAAATGAGAACAAAGAAACATCATATCAAAATCTCTGGGACACTATGAAAGCAGTACTTAGAGGAAAATTTATTTCATGGAGCGCATTTAATAAAAGAAGTAAACCTCAACAAATAAACGACCTAACACTACAGCTCAAAGCCCTAGAAAAAGAAGAACAGAGCAACACCAAAAGTAGTAGAAGACAGGAAATAGTTAAACTCAGAGCTGAAATCAATGAAAGTGAAACAAAAGAAACAATACAAAAAACTGACAAAATAAATAGTTGGTTCTTCGAAAAAATAAACAAAATTGATAAACCTTTAGCTACACTAACAAAGAGAAGGAGAGAGAAAACCCAAATCACTAAAATTCGGAATGAACAAGGAAATATCACAACAGACACGATTGAAATACAAAACATAATTAGAAGGTATTTTGAAAATCTATACTCCAACAAAATAGAAAATTTCAAAGACATCAACAGGTTTCTAGAGACATATGAATTGCCTAAACTGAACGAGGAGGACATACACAATTTAAATAGACCAATTTTAAGTAATGAAATAGAAGAAGTCATCAAAAGCCTACCAACAAAGAAAAGTCCAGGACCAGATGGGTTCTCAGCCGAGTTCTACAAAACTTTTAAAGAAGAGCTCATTCCAATACTTCTCAAAGTATTCCATAAAATAGAAGAGGAGGGAACCCTCCCAAACTCATTCTATGAAGCCAATATTACCCTGATACCTAAACCAGACAGAGACACATCGAGGAAAGAAAATTTCAGACCAATATCCTTAAAGAACTTCGACGCAAAAATTCTCAACAAAATTTTAGCAAATCACATACAAAAACATATTAAAAAGATAGTGCACCATGATCAAGTGGGTTTCATCCCAGGGATGCAAGGTTGGTTCAACATCAGGAAATCAATAAATGTCATTCACCATATCAATAGACTTAAAGTCAAGAATCGCATGATTATTTCGATAGATGCAGAAAAAGCATTTGATAAAATACAGCATCCCTTCATGCTCAAAACACTAGAAAAAAAATAGGGATAGTGGGAACATTCCTTAACATTGTAAAGGCCATCTATGCTAAGCCCATGTCTAATATCATTCTAAATGGTGAAACACTGAAAGCATTCCCCCTAAAAACTGGAACAAGGCAGGGATGCCCTCTTTCACCACTTCTTTTCAATATCGTCCTTGAAACTCTAGCCAGAGCAATTAGACAGACCAAAGAAATTAAAGGGATACAAATAGGAAAAGAAGAACTCAAACTATCCCTATTTGCTGATGATATGATTGTATACTTAGAGGAACCAGGAAATTCCACCAGAAAACTTTTAGAACCCATAAGTGAATTCAGTAAAGTAGCGGGATATAAGATCAATGCATATAAATCTAAGGCATTTTTATACATAAGCGATGAATCTTCAGAAAGAGAAATTAGGAAAACTACCCCATTCACAATAGCTTTGAAAAAAATAAAATACTTGGGAATCAATCTCACAAAAGAGGTGAAAGACCTCTACAATGAGAACTACAGAACCCTAAAGAAAGAAATTAAAGAAAACCTTAGAAGATGGAAAGATCTCCCATGTTCTTGGAGAGGAAGAATTAATATTGTCAAAATGGCCATACTACCAAAAGTTTTATACAGATTTAATGCAATTCCAATTAAAATCCCAATGATGTACTTTACAGAAATAGAGCACGCAATTATGAAATTCATCTGGAAGAATAAAAAACCCAGAATAGCTAAAGCAATCCTTGGCAGAAAGAGTGAAGCAGGGGGTATCGCAATACCAGATCTTCAACTCTACTACAAAGCAATAGTAACAAAAACGGCATGGTATTGGTACCAAAATAGAAAGGTGGATCAATGGTACAGAATAGAGGACACGGATACAACCCAAATAAATACAATTTTCTCATACTAGACAAAGGGGCCAAAAATATGCAATGGAGAAAAGATAGCCTCTTCAGCAAATGGTGCTGGGAGAATTGGAAATCCATATGCAACAGAATGAAACTAAACCCATATCTCTCACCATGCATGAAACTGAACTCAAAATGGATTAAGGATCTCAGAATCAGACCAGAGACCTTGCATCTTATAGAAGAAAAAGTAGGTCCAGAGCTTCAACATGTCGGCTTAGGACTAGATTTCCTCAACAGGACACCCATAGCACAAGAAATAAAAGCAAGAATCAATAACTGGGATAGATTCAAACTAAAAAGCTTTCTCTCATCAAATGAAACTATCAGCAATGCAAAGAAAGAGCCTACAGAGTGGGAGAAAATCTTTGCCAATCATACTTCAGATAGAGCACTAATCTCCAGAATCTATAAAGAACTCAAAAAACTCTACACCAAGAATGCAAATAATCCAATCGACAAATGGGCTAAGGAAATGAATAGACACTTCACAGAAGAAGATCTACAAGCAATCAATAAACCATATGGAAAAATGTTCAACATCTCTAGTAATAAGATAAATGCAAATCAAAACCACCCTAAGATTCCATCTCACCCCAATTAGAATGGCGATTATCAAGAATAAAAACAACAACAGGTGTTGGCGAGGATGTGGGGAGAAAGGTACACTCATACATTGCTGGTGGGGTTGCAAATTAGTGGAGCCACTCTGGAAAGCAGTGTGGAGACTCCTTAGAAAACTTGGAATGGAACCACCATTTGACCCAGGTATCCCACTCCTTGGCCTATACCCAAAGGACTTAAAATCAGCATATTACAGAGATACAGCCACATCAATGTTCATAGCTGCTCAATTCACAATAGCCAGATTGTGGAACCAACCTAGATGCCCTTCAATTGATGAATGGATAAAGAAAATGTGGTATATATATATACAATGGAATATTACCCAGCCATAAAGAAAGATAAAATTATGGCATTTGCAGGCAAATGGATGAAACTGGAGAATATCATGCTAAGTGTGATAAGCCAATCTCAAAAAACCAAAGGACGAATGATATCGCTAATAAGTGGATGATGACACATAATGGGGGGTGGGAGGGGTTAGTGTTAGGGTTAGAGTTAGGGTTAGGGAGGGGGGCAAGAATGGAGGAAGGAAGGATTGTATAGAGGGAAAAGATGGGTGGGAGGGGGTGGGGGGGGAAGGGAAAAAATAACAGAATGAATCAAACAACATTACCCTATGTAAATTTTTGATTACACAAATGGTATGCCTTTACACCATTTACAAACAGAGAAACAACATGTATCCCATTTGTTTACAATAAAAAAAAAAAAAAAGCTGGGGCTGGGGAGATAGCTCAGTCGATAGAGTGCTTGCCTTGCAAGCACAACACCCTGGGTTCGATCCCCAGCACCGCCAAAAAAAAAAAAAAAAAAAAAAAAAAAAAAAAAAGCTACATATCACCCAGTTGAAAAAAAAAAAAAAAAAGATTCACTAACTTTGTGTACCAACTTTAATAGACACTCAGCCATATTCTTCATGTACCTATTTCATGTATATATTCACATATATGAATATGCACAATACATATATTCTGATTACATATATATTTTGGCTTAATCAACAAAAATGAAAATACATTAAATTAACTTTGTATATATAACGTATATACAATAAATGGCAGCAATTTACATATACAGTTTGATGAGTTTTTACAAAAAAATACATATAACTGCCACCAAAATCAAGATACAGAGCCTCAATATCACCCTAAAATGTTCCCATTATGTTCATTCCTTCCCTCTCCTTCTCCCTCACCGAGCTTTCATTCCTGGTTCTTGGCAACCACTTTCTGATTCTGTCACTACAAATTAGTTTTTCCTTTTCTAGAATTTCATAGAAATAGAATCATATAGTATATAATCTTTTTCAACCTTTTCCTCCTCAATAAATTGGTCAGAATGGTTTTGATGATTGTCAAAAAAAAATATAAAAATAAAAGGTGTTTTATCAGGTATTTTGTCACAGTGATAGAAAGCTGACTAACACACACAATTTAAAATTCCTAGCCCTAAAGGCAATGGAAAGACATCAAATTAGTAGAGAGATAAAATTATATACATAAAAGTAAATGAGTAGAATGCCATTTCACATTTCAAAAGCAATACTACCATATAGAAAATATACGATATCCTCAAAATCTGAGGGGAAATAATTTTCTTTATGGAATTCTACATCAAAACAAACTAAGAATCAAATATAAGGGTAGGTCACCAAAAATTTACCTTCTGTGCACCTTTCTCTGGAAGATTCTCTTTCAAAATGAAAGATTTAAACCAGACAGAAGATGTGAGGACATAGGAAATAGGGAGTCCAAGTTAAGAAATGAATTAAAAGAAATCCTGATAATGATCATTGTGTACAAACCTACAGAACAATGAGTCAGGAATGAAGTGGAAAACAAAACAATACTAGAGGAAGAAGTGTTCCAGGGACAGAAAACTTCATAGATTGATAGTTTTGATCATTAGGAAAATTATCTATAAAGGTCTTTAATTACAGATCTAAGGAGTATGTGAACACAATTATGAGTAGGTATGTAGGGATAATATGATGATTCACAAGAATTAAAGCAGCAGCAATAATAAACTCTCGTTATATTATTCATCCATAAATGTATGTAGACTATAATGAGGGCAAATTTTCAAACCATTTTAATAAAAATTAGCTACAACATCAGGCAAAATATTGTTAGTGTCTTTTCAAAAAATTGTCATACTAAGCAGAAACTGCAATTACTAGAAGAAAACATAGAGTCATCACTCCAGTAAAATTGAGCAAGGGATCGGGACAGGGGCAAGTGAAGGGAAGAGAGTACTGTAGAATAAAATTGATCAAATTATGTTACATGAATGTACAAACATGGTATAAGGAATCTCACTAGTATATATACTTATAATGTACCAATAAAAATAAATCTTTCCTTAAAAAAATATAATTGCAGAGTAGATAAGAAGCTGCTCTTACATATGACTATGGAAGTTTGTATACTCCTAATATCCAAAGACTTTGCATTAAATAATGTCCATAATAGTACCAATGTATTATATAATTAATTGTATTTTATATAATTAAGGTGTACAATATATTTTAAATATACATATACATCATGAAATGATTACTATATTCAAGAAGACTAATATTTGTATCTCCTCACATAGTTCCTTTTTTGTATGTTGTTAGAGCACTTGAAATCTGCTCATTTAGCAAATTTCCAGTACACAAAACTAAGTATATATACTTTTTGTTTGCTTTTTTGGTACTGGAATTGAACCCAAGGGTGCTATTCCACTGAAGCTCCGCTTCCACCCCTTTTTACTTTTATTTTGAAAAAGGGTCTCGCTAAGTTACCCAGGCTGGGCTTGAATGTATAAATCCATGTCTCTCGGATTAGAGGCATACACTACAGCACCCAGCATTCACAATAATTATTAAGTACAATCATCATGGTGCACATTAGATATCTAGACATCCATCCTGCATAAATGAAATATCGACTCTTGGACCTACATATCCCTACCAATATTCTACTGTTTCTATGTTATTTGATTTTAAAAATTGCACGTCAGTGAGCTCATGCAGTATTTTTCATCCTTTGCTTTGCTTCATTTAGTATAATTTCCTCCAATTCATCTATATTGGTCAAAAATACCAGGATTTCCTTTCTTTTTCAAGAGTAATATTATATACATAAATCACACATTATCAGTCCATCCACTAAAAGACACTTTGGTTTCTTCTATATGTTGGCTATTGTGAACAATGCCACAATATACATGGGAGCAAACATATCTCTGTAAGGTATTGACATTATTTCTGTTGGCTACATACATAGAAAAGGAATTGCCAGATCATAATGGCAATACTCTTAAAAAATTTCTTTAGGAACCTCTGTACTGTTTTCCATAAAGATTGTACCAATTTGCATCCCCCAAAATAATACAAAGTTCCCTTTTCTCCATACCCTCACCAATGCCTATCTCCTATGTTCTTGATAATAGTCATTCAATATATTATATTTATATGAAATCTTTCATCTTAAAAAATAGTAACAAGGTACCTGAAATTATCTGATACTCAAATATCCCTGTGAAGATGGCAGGACAGGTATTGTCAATGTCAATCTCATTTTGTACATAAAAAAAGTGAAATTTGCCCATTAAGAAAAAAGAGGCAGATCTTATAGTTCAAATTTTGTCTCTGGAAAAAAAAATGAAAGGTTTTCACAGCTTCATATAGGAAAGACACAAAGTTTATAATTTCAACTGAAATGCTAATTGCTGATATTGGTTGGGGATTTCTGTACCCATATTATGTACACCTGAAGCTATGTTAAAACATAATACTACTTTTATATAAATCCTCCCAGTTCATAAAGGATAATATTTTCTTTACAAAACTAAGCTTTTAATTTTCTTGAAATTCTTGATTCAGAATAACATACACTTAAGTTAGAGCAATGGTGTGCACTAACACTTTCTAAAAATTATTTTGTATATCAACTTGCCCATTGGAGGTGACAATGTAAAATATGTATTATAATCAGATGGCCATCATAAAAGACTGAGAATTCATATTGCTTTTTATATGTTTAAGAACATTTTCGTAACTATTATATGGTGCTATAGTCAAATGAATTTATTGTAGGAGATTAGTCTTCAAAGTTTTCATGTAATGTGATTTCATTTGCAAAGACATATTACAGGAGCATTTGCTTCAAGAAAACACAATTTGCATTGTTTTACATTTTAAATGCTAAGTCCCATCTTTATTTTCTACCTATATTTGATATATATTCTTTGATACATGTAAACATTTACCGTATATGATAATATATGTGGTATGTAAACATTTTTTATTTTAAAATCATTTGTCCAATATGATGGGTTTTAAAATATTTTTATTGGTAAATTATAATCATACATAATAGTAGGTTTCATTGTAGTATATACATACTTGCACATAGCACAACTTTGTCAATTTCATTCCCCCATGCCTCCTCATTCTCTCCCTTTCTCCCCCCATCTAATCTCAATTCTCTAATGTACTGGTTTCTCTTCCTTTTTCATGAGATCCCTTTTTCCCTCCTTTTTCTCTCTATCCGCCACCTATAAGAGAAAATAAACAATACTTGACTCTCTGAATCTGACTTATTTCACTTTAGCCTGATATTTCTGCATTTCTATCTATTAACCAGTAAATTACATAATTTCATTCTTCTCCATGACTGAGTAACACTCAATTGTATATGCATACATATTTTCTTTATCCATCTATGCATTGGAATACCTAGGCTGGTTCTGTAACTTGGCTATAGTGAATTGTGCTGCTATGAATGTAGGAATGCATGTATTACGGTAGAATGACAATTTCAGGGTTTTTTTGGATAAACACTGAGGACTGGAATAGCTGGATCATATGGTAGGTCATTCCTAGCCTTTTGAGGACTCTCTATAAATGGTTGTACGGATTTATGATCCCACCAACAGTGTATAAGCGCAAGTTCCCCTCACATCCTCATCAACATTTATTTTTATTTGTATTCTTGATGATTGTCACTCTTAACTGGAGTGAGATGTATAGATTTGATTTGTATTTCTCAAATTGCTAAGGATATTGAGCATATTTTCATATACTTGTTGGTCCTTTTATTTCTTCTTTTTGATAAATGTCTATTTAGTTATTTTTCCCATTTATTGATTGCTTTTTGGTGTTGTTTTCTGAGTTCTTTTTATATACTGAATATTAATCTGCTATAGGAAGAGTAGCTGGCAAAGATTTTCTCCTATTCTGTACACCTTTTCTCACTCTTGTTTACTGTGCAGAATCTTTTAGATTTATTGTCATCTTACTTATGGATATTTGGGTTTATTTCTTGAACCAGGAGTCTTGTTAAGGAAATTGGTGCCATGTCAACATATTTAAGGGTTGACCTTACATTTTCTTCTAGAAGTTGCAGTGTTTCTAGTTTAATTCTTAGGTGTTTGATCCATTTCAAGTTGATATTTGTGCAGGGTAAGAGAGATTTATTCATTCTTCTACATATGGATATCCAGTTTTCCCAGCACCATTTGTTAAAATGTTATCTTTTCTCCAATGCATATTTTCAGCACCTTTGTCAAGGATCTGATGACTGTCTTTATGTGGATTTTTCTTTCTTCTATTCGTATTCCATTGGTCTTCATGTCTATTTTTAAACCAGTACCATGTTATTTTTGTTACTATATCGAGGTAGTATAATTCAAGATTGAATGTTGTAAAGCCTCCAACATTGATCTTATTGCTCAGATTGCTTTGGGCTGGGCGTGGTGGTACATACCCATCGTCCTATGGCTCAGAAGGCAGAGGCAGGAGGATCACAAGTTCCAAGTCAGCCTCAACAATTTAGCTAGGCCTTAAGCAACTTAGTGACACCCTATCTCAAAATAAATAAATAAAAATGGCTGGGGATGTGGTTTAGTGCTCAGTGGTTAAGCACCCCTGGGTTCAATCCCTGGTATATAAAAAAAAAAGAAAAAATTGCTTTGGTGGTTCTGATTTTTTCCTTCCATATGAATTTTAGGACTTACGTTTTTCTCAACCTGTGAAGAATGTCTTGTATTTTAATGGGGATTGCATTATATTCAAAGATTGCTTTAGGTAATATGATCATTTTGACCATTTTGATAACATTAATTCTTCCTATCCAAGAACATAGGAAGTCTTTTAATCTTCTAAGGACTTCACTTTCTTTCTTTGTTCTTCTATAATTTTCATTGCAGAGGTCTTTCCCCTACTTGGTTAGATGTATTCCCAATTTTTTTTAAGACTATTGGGAATGGAATTGTGTTTTTTGCTTTCTTTCTCAGCAGGTTCATTATTGAGGAAAGAAAACTATAGACCACTATTCCTGATGAACACAGATACAAAAATCCTCAATAAAAAATTAGCAATTTGTATTTTAAAACACATTAAGAAGATTTTCCACTATGATTAAGTTGTTTTCATTCCAAAGATGCAAGATTAGTTTGGCATACACAAATCAATAAACATAATTCATCACATGAATAGAATTAAGGACAAAAATTACATGATCATCTCAATAGATGCAGAAAAATCCTTTGTTAAAATCTAACATGCATTCATTTTAAAAACACCAGAAAAACTAGGGATAGAAAGAACTTATCCCAATGTTACAATGGCTATATGTGATAGACCCAAGGTCAATATCATACTAAACAGAAAAAACAAAACAAAACAAAACTGAAAGCATTTATTCTAAAATCAGAAACCAGACAAAGATTACTCTCATCACTTTTTTCCAATGTAGCACTTGAAACTCAAGCCACAGGAATTAGGTTAAGAGAAGAAAATTAAAAGGATACAATAGGAAAATAAGCAGATTATCTCTACTTGCCAATGACATGATCCTATAGTTAAAAGATCCAAAATAACTCTCCGGAATCTTCCAGAGCTGATAAACAAATTCATACAAAAATCAATAGCTTTCCTATACACAACTAATTTTTAAGACAATTATTGTAGTAGCTTGGATTCCCCAGTGAAATCAATTGTGAAATACAGATTAGTATATAGGAGTTTATTAGAATATGCCCTCTTGATCAACATCTGTGAAGGAAACAAAGTAATCAGGACTGGATAGAGGGAAACTTTGATACAGTCCCAACAAAGGCTTCAGCTGACCCAAAAGGAATCTCTCAAACTGTGATGACGCTTCAATATTGTCCCAAGACGGGCAAGGATACTAGGCCTATTTTGTTTATTTTCAAAAGAAATCAATATATAAATTAAAAAAAATTAAAGACCCTGTGAGTTAATATTAGAAGTGAGCTACCTCTCAAGAAGGGGATGAGATAGTTTTTTTACAGTTTAAGGCAATTGCTTTAAAGGACTGACAGCAGAGAAATCTCAGACAATAAATAACATTCCTAGACACTGGAGGAACTGAATTGATAAATTCTGTTCCAAGATTCGGGTATGTGCATTGCAGAATCCCCTCCAAGTATCTCCCAAAACCTAAAATTAATATCGTACTTAAGTAACATATTCCTTTTCTAGTGGACATATTTGAAATATAAACACTTAAGATTGTATATCAATTTGAGTGTAGTTAGTTTCCTACATTTAAATTCATATCAGAACCATTTTGAATATCAGAAAAAATTTTAGCAATCAAGTATCTATTTGGAAAAACATCCACACTTGTGTTTAACAAATGATTTATTTTTCTTTTGCTTACTCCTTTGCAAGAATTTCAGTCAAACTACAGAAATAAATAACATTTCCCTTGGATGATTTACATTAGCCCAACATACTGCATCAAAATGTGATTATTTGATGAATCTTTGTGACCAAATAGAAGATTTAATAGAAATCTTGACTGTTACTCTTGTAAGATTAACCATCTCTTTAGAAATTAGGTTTTGCTTTATCTCACATGACATTCTTATTGAAATTGTATGATATGCTTCAGCTTCAGACTCAAAGCTTTATAATCTGAAGAATTTATACAGTTTGTTAATCTTTTGTATAATAAACACTGATAAAGATTAGAACATTTTAAAAACTGGAAAAATCTCCATGCTAATGAAGACTATATTTTGAACAAAATCCTCAGAAAAAAGCATAAAACAGTAACATTTGTGGGTCAGAGATTTTTATGGGTACGAAGGCAAGTGTTTCCATGGAAAAATGAGAATCCCTAAAAAAAATTACATTTTTTTCCAATAAATTCATCTAAATGAATCAGGCCCAAAAGAATAAATATGAATAGCCTAGAAAGATAGATGATATCATAGAACAAGAATTTGCAAGCTAAAACTTGAGAAAATACTGGAGATGAATGTGGGTTAAGTTTGTGAGAAACAGTTTTGTGCAGAAAATAGCTTTCAATCTTAATTCTCAAGACTTCTGCTTTCCCCTACCAACTTTGTTGAGATATAATATATAATTAAGATATACAGCATGATGTTTTGATATAAGTATACATTGTGAAATGATTACTATAATTAAGCTAATTAACATATCAATAACCACATATGGTTATCTTTTGTGTGTGCATGTGCTGAGAATAATTAAGATCTACTGTCCTAGCACATTTCATGTATATAATAAGTTATGTTAAACTATAATCACCATCGTGAACATTGTCTCCAGAATTTATTCATCTTAATACTGCAATTTGGGGCTGGGGTTGTGGCTTAGTGATACAGTGCTTCCCTAGCATGGGTGAGGCATTGGGTTCAATTCGCAGCAAGCACACATAAATAAGTAAATAAAATAAAGGACCAACAGCAGCTAATAAAAATGTTTAAAAAAAAAAAAAACAAATCTGTACCTTTTGATGACTATCACCCTGATTTTCTTTATCACCAACACCTGGTAACCATCTCTTATTCTTGTTTTATGAGTATGACTTTTTTTTTCATTTTTAAATTTATTTTTATTGTAAACAAATGGGATACATGTTGTTTCTGTTTGTACATGAGTAACAGCATACCATTTGCATATTCACACATTTACATAGAGTAATGATGTTTGATTCATTCCGTTATTTTTTCCTTCCCCCCCACCCCTCCCACCTCTCTTTTCCCTCTATACAGTCCCTTCTTCCTCCATTCTTGCCCCACTCCCACTCCCCATTACATGTCATCATCTGCTTATCAGTGAGATCATTCGTCTTTTGGATTTTTGAGATTGGCTTATCTCACTTAACATGATATTCTCCAATTTCATCCATTTGCCTGCAAATGCCATAAATTTATTCTTCTTTATAGCTGAGTAATATTCCATTGTATATACCACAGTTTCTTTATCCATTCATCAATTGAAGGACATCTAGGTTGGTTCCACAATCTGGCTATTGTGAATTGAGCAGCTATGAACATTGATGTGGCTGCATCTCTGTAGTATGCTGATTTTAAGTACTTTGGGTATAGGCCGAGGAGTGGGATAGCTGGGTCAAATGGTAGGGTCCATTCCAAGTTTTCTAAGGAATCTCCACACTGCTTTCCAGAGTGGCTGCACTAATTTGCAGCCCCACCAGCAATGTATGAGTGTACCTTTTTCCCCACATCCTCTCCAACACCTATTGTTGCTTGTATTCTTGATAATCGCCATTCTAATTGGGGGTGAGATGGAATCTTAGGGTAGTTTTGATTTGCATTTCTCTTATTACTAAAGATGGTGAACATTTTTTCATATGCTTGTTGATTGCTTGTAGATCTTCTGTGAAGTGTCTTCATATCCTTAGCCCATTTGCTGATGGGATTATTTGTATTCTTGGTGTAGAGTTTTTTGAGTTCTTTATATATTCTGGAAATTAGTGCTCTATCTGAAGTATGAGTGGCAAAGATATTCTCCCACTCTGTAGGCTCTCTCTTCGCATTGCTGATAGTTTCCTTTGTTGAGAGAAAGCTTTTAGTTTTAATCTATTCCAGTTATTGATTCTTGCTTTTATTTCTTGTGCTATGGGAGTCCTGTTTAAAGAAGTCTAATCCTAAGCCAACAAGGTGAAGATTTGGACCTACTTTTTCTTCTATAAGATGCAGGGTCTCTGGTCTGATTTCAAGGTCCTTGATCCATTGTGAGTTGATTTTTGTGCAGGGTGAGAGATAGGGGTTTAGTTTCATTCTGTTGCATATGGATTTCCAGTTTTCCCAGCACCATTTGTTGAAGAGGCTATCTTTTCTCCATTGCATATTTTTGGCACCTTTGTCTAGTATGAGAAAATTGTATTTATTTGGGTTTGTGTCCATGTCCTCTATTCTGTACCATTGATCTACCTGTCTATTTTGGTACCAATACCATGCTGTTTTTGTTACTAATGCGTTGTAGTATAGTTGAAGTTCTGGTATTGCGATACTCCCTGTTTCAGTCTTCCTGCTAAGGAATGCTTTAGCTATTCTGGGTTTCTTATTCTTCCAGATGAATTTCATGATTGCTTGCTCTATTTCTGTAAGGTATGTCCATTGGGATTTTAATTGGAATTGCATAGAATCTGTATAGCACTTTTGGTAGTATGGCCATTTTGACAATATTAATTCTGCCTATCCAAGAACATGGGAGATCTTTCCATCTTCTAAGGTCTTCCTTAATTTCTTTCTTCAATGTTTTGTAGTTTTCATTGTAGAGATCTTTTACCTCTTTGGTTAGATTGATTCCCAAGTATTTTATTTTTTTGAGGCTATTGCAAATGGAGTTGTTTTCCTCATTTCCCTTTCAGCTGTTTCATATCATATGAAATACTTTAGATTTATGTGTGTTGGTTTTATAGCCTGCTATTTTGCTGAATTCATTGATGAGGTCTAGAAGTTTTCTGGAGGAGGTTTTGGATCTTCTAAATATAGAATCATATGTCATCCACAAATAGTGACAGCTTAAATTTCTCTTTTCCTATTCCTATCCCTTTAATTTCTTTAGTCTGCCTAATTGCTCTGGCTAGAATTTAAGGACAATGTTGAATAGAAGTGGTGAAAGAGGACATCCCTGTCTTGTTCCTGTTTTTAAAGGGGATGGTTTCAGATTTTCTGCATTAAGAATGATATTGGTCATGGGCTTAGCATAATTAGCCTTTACAATGTTCAGGTATGTTCCTACTATCCCTATTTTTTATAGTGTTTTGAGCATGAAGGGGTGTTCTATTTTGTTGAACACTTTTTCTGCATCAATTGAAATAACCATATGATTCTTATCCTTAAGTCTATTGACATGATGGGTTATGTTTATTGATTTACGAATGTTGAACCATCCTTGCATTGCAAGGATGAACCCCACTTGATCGTGGTGCACAATTTTCTTAATATGTTTTGGATACGGTTGTCAATATTTTGTTAAGGATCTTTGCATCTATATTCATCAAGGATATTGGTCTAAAATTTTCTTTCCTTGATGTGTCTTTTCCTGGTTTGGGTATGAGGGTGATATTAGCTTCATAGATGAGTTCAGTAGGGTACCCTCCTTTTCTATTTCCTGAAATACTTTGAGAAGTATTGGAATGAGTTCTTCTTTGAAGTTCTTGTAGAACTCGGCTGAGAATCCGTCTGGTCCTGGGCTTTCTTCGATGGTAGATTTTTAATGGCTTCTTCTATTTCATTGCTTGATATTGATCTGTTTAAATTGTGTATGTCCTCCCGGTTCAGTTTGGGAGGAGCATATGTCTCTAGAAATTTGTCAATGTCTTTGGTAGTTTTCTATTTTATTGGAATACAGATTTTCAAGTAGCTTCTCATTATGTTCTGTATCTCAGTGGTGTGTGTCATGATATTTCCTTTTGCATCATGTATTTTAGTAATTTGAGCTTTCTCTCTCTTTCTCTTTGTTAGTGTGGCTAAGGGTTTGTCTATTTTGTTTACTTTTTCAAAGAACCAACTTTTGTTTTGTCAATTTTTTGAATAGTTTCTTCTGTTTCAATTTCATTGATTTCTGCTCTGATTTTAATTATTTCCTGTCTTCTACTACTTTTGCTATTATTCTGTTCTTCTTTTTCTAGGGCTTTGAGCTATAATGTTAGGTCATTTAGTTGTTGACTTTTCATTCTTCTGGAATGCACCTCATGCAATGAATTTTCTTCTTAGTACCGCTTTCATAGTGTCCCAGAGATTTTAATATGTTGTATCGTCGTTCTCATTGACCTCTAAGAATTTTTTAATCTCCTCCCTCATATTTTTTGTTATCCATGTTTCATTCAATAGCATATTATTTAATCTCCAGGTGTTGGAGTAATTTCTATTTTTTATTTTGTCATTGATTTCTACTCTCAGTCCATTATGATCTGATAGAACACAAGGAACTATCTCTATTTTTTTGCATTTCCTAAGGGCTGCTTTGTGGCATAACATATGGTCTACTTTTGAGAAGGTTCCATGTGCGGCTGAGAAGAAAGTATATCCACTCATTGATGGATGCAATAGTCTGTATATGTCTATTAAGTCTAGGTTATTGATTGTGTTATTGAGTTCTATGGTTTCTTTGGTTGGATTTTGTTTGGAAGATCTATCTAGTGGTGACAGTGGTGCGTTAAAGTCACCCAGAATTATTGTGTTGTGGTCTATGTGATTCCTGAAATTGAGAAGGATTTGTTTGATGTACAGGGAATGCACCATTGTTTGGGGCATAAATATTTACTATCGTTATGTCTTCCTGATTTATGGTTCCCTTAAGCAGTATGAAATGTCCTTCTTTATCCCTTCTGACTAACTTGTCTTGAAGTTCACTTTATCTGATATAAGGATGGAACCCCCGCTTTTTTACTGAGTCCATGTGTGTGGTAAGTTTTTCCCATCCTTTCACTTTAGTCTGTGGATGTCTTTTCTATGAGATGAGTCTCTTGCAGACAGCATATGTTGTGTCTTTCTTTTGATCCATTCTGCCAGTCTATATCTTTTGATTGATGTGTTTAGGCCATTAACATTCAGGGTTATTATTGAGATATGATTTGTATTCCCAGTCATTTGGCTTATTTTTGGTTTTTAAGTTGGCTTGGTTTCTCCTTTGAGTGGTTTTTCTCTAAGGTAGTTCCTCCCTTTGCTGACCTTCATTGTTGTTTTTCACATCCTCCTCATGGAATATTTTGTTGAGAACATTCTGTAGCGCAGGCTTTCTATTTGTAAATCCTTTTAACTTTTGTTTACCATGGAAAGGATTTCAGTTTCATCTTCAAATCTGAAGGTTAGTTTTGCTGGGTGTAGAATTCTTGTTTGACAACCATGTTCTTTCAGAGCTTGAAATATGTTGGTCCAGGCCCTTCTAGCTTTAGAGTCTGAATTGAGAAGTTGACTGCTATCCATATTGGTCTCCCCCTATATGTAATCTGATGTTTTTCCGTCACGGCCTTCAAAATCCTATCTTTATTTTGAATATTAGGCATTTTCATTATAATGTGCCTGGTTGTGAATCTGTTGTGATTCTGTGCATTTGGTGTTCTGTAGGCCTCTTGTTTTGATTTTCTATTTCATTCTTCCACGTTTGGGAAATTTCCTATATCATTTCATTGAATAGGTTGTTCATTCCTTTGTATCTCTGTGCCTTCCTCAATCCCAATAATTTTTAAATTTGGTCTTTTCATGATATCCCATAGTTCTTAGAGATTCTGTACATGAGTTTGTATCATCTTCTCTGTTTGGACAACTTATTTTCAAGATTAAATATTTTGTCTTCATTGTCTGAGGTTCTGTTCTTCCAAGTGGTCTAGTCTTTTGGTGATGCTTTCCATTGAGTTTTTATTGGTTTATGTCTTCTTCATTTCAAGGATTTCTGTTTTTTTTTTTTTTTTTTTTTGAGAATCTCTATCTCTTTGTTGAAATGATTCTTTTGCTTCCTGCAGGTGCTCTTTCAGTTTATTGGTATTATAATTCATTGCCTGCATTTGCTCTCTTATCTCATCCTTTGCTTCGCGAATCATCTTAATCATGTATAATCTGAAGTCCTTTTTTGACATTTCTTCTAACATACTGTCATTGGATTCTATTAATATAGAATCTAGATTTGTTTGGATCATTTCTTCCCTTGTTTTTTCATGTTGTTCAGGTACGTTCCCCTCTAGCAGTGCAGATGTGGGGTATTGCAGATTTCCCCTATAGGCTTATAGTGGCCCTATAGATTTCCAAAATCCTTTCTTTAAGGAGAGATCAATATTAGCAGTGCTCAAATCAGACACTATGCAATCCTAGACCAAATAGCCCCTATGGGGATACTAGCAAAATTGTCATAATAAACAAAATGTGTTCAAATATTATCTTCGGTAAAACAAACAGGTTGCAATAAGGGTCTGCAGTTTCTAATGGAGGTACAAGGAGGATGAAGAGGGATGTAGAATGTTGCTGTTAATGGGATAGAAAAGAATATACAGAAGTTCTAGAAATAGAAAGGGTGAGAGTGAAATCAAAAGAAATCAGATGTTAGCGTGCAAAAAAACGGAGAAAGAGACTCTGAGGGAACAGGTAAACAAAAGGAAAAGAGAGCAAGAAAAGTAAAGAAATAAAAACTTAAATTTTTATAAAGAGAAAAAGAAAATCTACTGTATAACAGTCATATACTAATGAAACCTCCCAGTATTCAGTAGCCTGATGCATGAGAGATACCTGACAATGAGCTTCAAGCCTCCAGCAGCGTCGCAGGATAGGATTTGCCCCACCCAAAGATCGGAATTACGCTTCCAGGATTATCCAAGATGGCCGCTCTGGCTTCAAAATGTGTTGGCAAATGGGGAGTTGCAGCTCAGAGGTGGGCACAGTCAGCTCGAGGTCCTGGAGACGGGATGGAGTTTGGTCACGGCAGGTGTCGTGGAGGTCGGGTGTGTTTGGTGTGGTTTTGGGATCCTGGGGACCGGGTGCAATCAGTCGTTCTGGGGTCCCGGTGATAGGGTGCAGTCAGTTGGTGTGGGGTTCCTGGCTGCAGGGAGGAGTCAGTCGCTGTGAGGGCCCCAGAGGCAGGGAGTGATTGGTGGGCTGAGGGATCCTGGAGACGGGGCTCAGTCATTCCGGCCAGGGGTCCTACGGGACCTGGTTGTTGTCTCAAATGGCGGTAGCCACGTGTAATCAAACCTGCAGGTACTGTAACAGTGAACTTCCAGGCAGCAGCAGGCAGCTGGTGCTCCACTGGCAATTGGCGATCAGTTTGCTGACTGTTGTCGGACAATCAGGAGGTGAACATCGAGGGTTGGGTGATGGATAGGTGTAAGGCAGGCGATGGACAGGCGAGAGGCAGGTAAATGGCGGATGATAGGCGCCTGACAGTGAGCAATCTGCACTCAAAAAAGCGTCGATATGCTGGCAGACTGCAGGTCATCATAGCAGACAAATGGGTAAACACCAGGGCATCGATAAGCAGCAAAAACTTTCTCACCGAGAAACAGATATCCTCTGCTTGAAACCGGTGTTATGGAGCGACAAGGAACGCAGCCTCCCTCTACTCCGCCATCTTGGTATCTGTCTGAGTATGACTTTTTTAGGTTTCACATGAAATTGAAATTAATGAAGTGAAATTATCCAATATGTGTCTTACCATGTCTGGTTACCTTCATTCAGCACAATGTCTTTCAGTTCCATCCATGTTATGGAAATGTCAGAATTTCTTTTCTAACTTAAAAAATTGTGTTGGGGGTCACTGGTTCAGTTGTGGCTCGTCGATAGCTCCCAGAAAAAACACTCTGCAGACACGAGATCTCACGTAAGAGACTTTATTTATGTGAACGATTCACATCCGCTCGGGGCGAAAAGAAGGGAAAAAAGAGAAAGATGGCGTATGGCTTCTCCTAGGTATTGGAATCTCGCGGGCTTGAAGGAACCAATCATGGAGGAGAATTCTTGCAGGTTGACTGATGAACCAATAGCATATTAGGACGTCATGTGGGTGGCAGGAAGATGGCGGCAGCATAAGCCAGAAATTCCTGTAATGTAAGAGGCGGGCAGAGCGCAGATTGACAAGTGGTGGGGAGGCTGGAAATTCCTGTAACAGAAGAGGTGGACGGAGCGCAGATTGACAAGTGGCTGGGAGGCGGGAAATTCCTATAACGGGAGAGGTGGGCGGCTTTATACCTTACTAATTGTACTTTATACACATGTACATAGATACAGGTATACATTGACATTATCATAGATATTGTGAAATATATATAATAAATATAATACATATTAGGAATTCTTTGGAAAGAACTGGATGATTCAATTATACATTCAGCTTTGACAGATATTTAGGCTTTTTCCATGTTTTGGACCATTATTAATAACACTGCTATAAACATGGGAATGCATGACATACTCTTGAGATAGTGATTTGCATATATACCCACAGACTCTTATACTTGCTCTTTTCAGAGATGTGCTAAAACAGCCCTCCTGGTGGGGGCACAAGGTACGTTAAATATTCATGGTACTCTTGAAACCGTTGGAGGGGGTTCATAGATGAGATATCTCAATTATTTCATGGGGAGTTTTTTTGTTGTTGTTGTTGTTCTTTTGTTCCAGGGATTGAAGCCAGGGATACTAACCACTGAGCCACACCACCAACCCTCTTTTTATATTTTATTTAGAGACAGGATCTGGTTAAGTTGATAAGTGCCTCACTAAGTTGCTGAGACGTGCTTTGAACTTGTGATCCTCCTGCCTCAGCCTCCCAAGCCGCTGGGATTACAGGCATGAGCCTTGCGCCCAGCTCATGGGAGAGTTTTGATACCATTAATGAAGTAATTAGAGGATCTTTAGCTTCCCCTCTCTGCTCTCAGTCTTTCCCAACCACCAAGCTATGACAATCACCTTGTTATTCTGGATGGGTTGAAAACAAGGTGAACTTCTTTGGCAATGTCCCATACAGCTAAATGAGTCATAACCTAACACTATGTTCTCACTTTCTCCTGTAAGAAAAATTTTAAGCCAATGGGGTTCTCTTGGAATAGATTTGCCATATTGAGGCAGGGTAACTCAGGAAAAATGAAATTGTTCATCTTATCCTCTCCAATACATCCATTCTTACCTCTTTTTGCTCAAATGTGTGCAAGCACTTATCTGCTAGATTCTCAAAAGTTAATCTCATGTGCGGATATTTGTAAAAATAATATCTCTGTGTGTTGTGTGTGTGTGTGTGTGTGTGTGTGCGCGCGCGTATGTGGGTGGATAGGAGTTGAAGTGATAGTACAAAAGTTCTTATTCTGTATTCTTCCTGATGTAATTCTCAAATCTTTTACCTTCTCACTGTGCTTCCAATTTATGCAATTGTGTGGTGTAATTTTCAGGGTCAAATGCAGTCAGAGAGCTGAATAAACTTCATATTTAATGAATATCAATCATAAGTTAGGAATTTTTATTAGTTCTTGCAAGTGTATCTCATTACATCCACACATCAACCCTAAGAGGTGACATTATTTTTTCGATATAATTGCTGAAAAGGGGATTGAGAAGTAAGTTAATTGCCCTATGTTACGTGGTAAATAAAAGCCAGAACCAGATTCAAAATGAGGTCTGCCTTCACTGCAAATCTGATTCTCTTTTTTCACTGCTGTATGATGAACTTCACGGTACCGTTTCCTACTTTACCCCCACATTCTGTAGTTATAGCCCTCTGATCTGCATTGCAATATGCCTTCTAAAACTATAGGAAGAAACAATAACCCCAATTCCTTAGTATATGGGTGGATCTGAAGGCTGATAATAGTTTGACAATTGTGACACACTGAATTTTGAAACATCAATTTCCAGTCATTTTAGGGAAGCATTTATTTCTCCAAAAACTTCCTAATGGGAAATTATATACTCTTCATTAAAAAAAAAAGAGAGAGAGACGCTCTTTAGAGAGGAAGACATGCTTTAATTTTCCAATAACATAGTGTTTTTCTTTTCTCTCATGTGAAAATCATGGAATAAATTTTAACAGAAACTCAACCAAAAAAGAAAAAAAGAGAAGGAAATTGTCCTGTTGATCTTTGTGATTTTCTTTGCCTTCACATGAAACTTGTTATTCTTTGAAATCACTTTTAATAAAACTTACATTCTATTGAGAAAATCACATAACTCCTCAGTATAATAAACTCTGCATATTATATAAGTATATGAAAAGTGTATACATAAATTTTGAGGCCAGGATTCCCAAAGGCAATAATTACTTACGTTTTAGAACTGTTTTGTGTTGTTTTGATGAATTACCCCTAGCTTTTCTGTATTTTTATTCCTTGGTCTTTTAATTTTCTTCTCTCCTTTGCCTATAATTATTTTTCAACATGCAGACATATTGGGAGAAATGTAAAGATGATATGGCCTCCACATGTGCTTCCTGCTGAGTTGTGTACTGGGCGCTCCTTCAGTTTGCATAACTTAGCTTTAGTGTTTGCTTTGATGTCATCTGTTCAAGCTTGTACTGCTGCTCTCCATTAGGCTGTATGAGGTACTTTGGAGCAGGGCAAATTTAGAGTCATCATTAGTACTGTTTCACCCTGTTTAAACATACCTGCATAGTTTTCAGTTGGAAAAAGACATCCTAAACTAAAACTGCTGAAATACCTAGGGAGATCAACTGAGGAGTAAAGCTGACTAAGTGACTGGAAAAATGCTTCTACCCTGAATGACCTACTTAACTGTGAACCTGCACCCAGCTCTTCTCTAGATGCTTTTTAAAAATTTTTCTTTATAGCACATTGTTGATTATACTGTTTTGTTATGATCATACTATTTTTATTGTTACTAATTTATTAAATAAATTTTATCATAGGTTTGCATATTATAGGAAAAAACAGGTGCAGCAAGCTCTTGAGAGAGGAAATGGTTAGAAAGACATAGCACTTTCTCTTTTTTCTTTTTGGTGAAAACAGATTCAACCAGGTTGATTTATCTTTTCAGTATCATATTCACTCTGGGAAGCTTTTTCCCGCCATGTTTTAGAGTATGCTGAGTTTATTAGAACTGGTTAAAATAAGTGTTATTTTCCAGGTGAAAAATGACTTCTTTGATTTGGTTTCAGGGTAAGATAGGGAGGGGAAACTTTGGGTCTTTAATTTAATAATTATGTTGAGCCAGTGATGAAGTATTTGATTATTAGATAGCAATATCACTAGTAAGTTTCAGTTGTCCAAAATTATTTGTAAACATCAGTACAATACTCTTTAGTTATGGTAAAGACATTTTAAGATGAATGGCTTATATTTTGTTACAATGTTTGATGTTCAAAACAAAATGTTACAATAATAAACATTAACTGAAAAAAAGAAGATATTTTAAAAGAAATACTATTCCAAGAAAGTGTATGTATATGCGGCATGAAACTGAGTGTAAAATTTATTATTTCCCTACCTTTTCTAATTTCTGTTCCTATAAATGTTCATTATCTATTCCTCAAATTGTAGCTGTTTATTTTCTTGCAGTGCTTTCCCTTTAAAATAATAGTACTTAAAATCAAAATGTTTCATCATCTACAATTTATGTGCAACTTTTCAATTGGTTATGGCTCTTCTAAAAGACATAACTGGTCTTAATCTCTCAAACACTAAAACCAGGATGGATATGTGAAGTTAAACATTTGTGTAAAAGTTTTCATTTTTTCTTCATTTAGCTTAATCCTCTGTGCATTGACATAAACAATAACATAAACAATAAATGGAAGTATTTGGGTAGCAAATTAAAAACTATAAATTAATTAAACTATTAATTAGAAATGGTTTATAGTACACTTAAAATTGATTAAAATAATTAGTATTACAGAAATTATGTCTTTACCATTGCCTTTTTTTATTTGATGAAAGAATTAATTGATCAGATCATGAACTAAAACTTTAACACCTAAAATAATTGGCTACACCATATATTTAGATTTTAAGTTTTTTTCTATTTTTATTGAAATTGTTAAATCATATGAATGATCTATATTATAATTGAAGTATTTAATAAATACAGATGGAATACTACTTAAAATTATGCCCAAGGGTCTTTGTTTCATGCCATTGGCACGTTAAAATAAAGGGACAAGTTGATGAATTAATTTAGCTTTTCCCAAGCAATATGTTCAATTTGGTTCTAACAAAAATCCAATAAATGACTTTGTATCAACTTTGAGGAAATGTGATTGCATAAAAATTTATAAAGCCTGTGTCAGACAATTTCAATGGTCCAAGAATGTTAATTGTGTTCTTGATGGTAACTCACATCTGTCAAGTATTGTTGTTCATGTTTGAGAAAGGTAATGTGTTTTGGTATTAGTCCATCACCATCATCAACAGGAATGTGTTTATAATAAATTAGGTGAGAAAGTATATGAACCATATATGCAAATCATTAGATTTTATTAGACCACATTTGTATGATTCAACTTATTTTTTTTCATCTTAATTTTAAAATATCAGATTCTCCTACACTGCTATTGGCAAATCTTAATTCATAATACTTCGTAGTTGATGCTTTTATACTTATTCCTATTAATTTGTTGATCAAATCATGTACATCTAACCTTAGTGTTTGTGTTAGAATATATAAATAATTCATCCAACTGTTGTAGAATAGCTTAAAAAAGTAATCAAAACCTTAGAAAACAAAATGCATTAAACTTTTTTACAAAGCACTAATTAAAAATTTAAATCTGCTGTAACATTTTAAAATAAAATTATAGTTAATTAGCATAGGAATGTGATTACTTAATATTTAATTTTTTTTCAGCAAGGATATGCACTTGCCACCAAAATCATAACTAAAACTCCACACGAAATGTATAACTTAGAAAATAATTGTGAGAGACTAATAAGATACTACAGAGTTCCGAATTTATACCACATTTTAGGATATTATAAGAATAACCATGAGAAAATATTTTTAAAGAGATACCCAAAAATAAAAAACTAAAGATGAATAAGGAATTCTGAAATTATTGAAAAATAAAATAGTAACTATAAAATACACATAGCGGAATGTCAGCAAGATGGCAGGATAGGAAGTTCCAGTCCTCATTTCCCCATAGAATATTGACTTTAGAAACCACCTACAGAGGAGACATTTGTGGGAGACCTAGATTTCAGCAGGGAGATTCTAGCACCCTGGTAAAAAAAAAAGTCTGAGAAGAAGCACACCGAGGAAAAGAAGAACAATTTTACTGCACTTGCATGAGCCCACATTCACAGTGGCATAGCTTGGTGATAAGAAAAGCTCTCTTCAGTCTGCAATTTCTACTATGGGAAAAAAGAGGAGCAAACAGAGTAGCAGGTTTCCCTAGTATTGAGGGATACTCCTTACAGTGTTTTCTTCTCCCTTATCCCATCCAGAAAACTGAGGAAATTGCCCCAGGGAGATTTAGCTGTGTTAATATTTTGTAATATTTATTCATAATAATTAATGAATTAGGAGCTTTCAGCATTTTGCACAGAATTCAATAGTCTTTTTCAGTTCCTGTTAACCAGCTTGTGGGTTAACAAATCCCAAACAAGATCCCTGAGGACAACTTACTTTCAGACCTCCTATAGTAAGCTTTAAGGACCCTCGGCATGCTACATTTACCCTGTGTGCAATGTCCTACGTGTTCCCATGTTAACATCCCTGTGTACTCCCAGAATCTCAAAATCTTATGGATTCAAACAACAGGTATGGATCTCTGTGGTCAGCTTGACTCAAGTGGATTGGGAGAATGCATATAACCTTGAACATTTCATGGTACTACACTAAGGAAAATAAATGAGATGCTAACAGCAATAAATTTGGATTTATAGGATCATGAAAAGGAACACAGTTCCTAAGAGTTCTTTGCATAAGAGGGAGCAAGAGAAGTGGAGTAATACATATAGCAAAGATTTGATAGATACCCAGAATTTCCAGCAAGTGTGACTGGTGAGGGTATTTCTCTAAAACCAGTCAGTAAAGACTAGAGGAGATGAATTCTTCAAATTCAAAAATAGCAATGTAGATTTCAGGAAATATAAAGAATCAAGAAAGCATGATACCACCAAGGAAAAAAATAAAACTCAGGTCAATTACTCCAAAAAACTGGAGACCTATGAATTTTCTGACAGAAAGCATAAAAGAGTCATTTTAAAGAAGCTCTATGAGGTATAGGAGAATAGAAAGAAAAGTAACCAATATCAAGAAAATGGTGAATAAGCAAAATGAGAAGTTCAACAAGAGAAACCATGAAAAAGAATCAAATAAATAGTGGAGTTGAAGTATTCAATGTGTTAAAATGAAAATTTAAATAGAGAGATTCAATAACAACTCCAGCATGGTAGCACATGCCTGTAATCCCAGCAATTTGGGAGCCTGAGGCAGGAGGATCACAAATTTGAGACCAACCTCACGACTTAGTGAGATACTGTCTCAAAACTAAAAAAGGGTTGGAAATTTATATTAGAAGTAAAGGAACCCTTGGTTCATTCTCTAGTACCAAAGCAGAGAGAGAGAGAGAGAGAGAGAAGAGAAGAGAAGAGAAGAGAAGAGAAGAGAAGAGAAGAGAAGAGAAGAGAAGAGAAGTGGAGGGGAGGGGAGAGGAGAAGAAGAATGAGAGACATTCAACAGAAGACTAGATGAAAAAGGAGAATCAGTGCAGTTAAAGGTAGATGATTTGAAATTGCCCAGTGTTACAAAGATAAAAAAAAAAAGAAAAAGTGTCAAAATCTTATAGATCTTGTGCAAATCAATACATGCTTTATATCCTAAATCTGAGTAAACAAATAAATTTCTATATTTATGATGCTCAGAGAACTCCAAATAGGTTAGATATGAAGAGGTATTTACTGAGACCCAATATAAGCAAATTGTCAAATGTCAAATAAAAAAAATTTGAAAGTTGAAAGAGAAAAGTTAATGATAATACAAAGAATCTCTACAAAAGTACCAGTGGATTTCTCAGTAGAAACACTGCAAGCAAGGATAGAGTAGGATGATATATTCAAAGTACTAAAAGAAAGAGAAAAAAAAGAACCTGCCGGCCAAGAATAGTATACCTGATAAGGTTGTTCTTCAATATTTTTCATTTATTACAGCATTATTAACAACAGCACAACATAGAAGCAACCTATATGTCTATTGATGGATGAATGAAGAAAATATGGTATGTACATACAATGGAACATTTTTTATTCTTAAAAATAAAGTAAACCGGTCTCAAAAAACAAACACTATATGATTCCACTTATAAAATATTTAAAATAATCGAACTTGTATAAGCAGAGAAAGTAATGGTGGTTTCCAGGGATTGTGGAAAGGGATAAATAGTCATTGTTCAACTAGCACAAAGTGTCAGTTATATAAGATAACTTCAGTTTTTGAGATTCACTTTGTAACATGGTATACTCATTAACGACAAGAGAGTTTGCAACACATTTTTATTTATTGATGGAGTATATATTATGTTAAGTGTTCTTACCACAAAAAAAGAAGACATAAGAACGCATTTGGAGATGATGTATATGATTTTAACTTATGGAAAAACTATTACAAATTTACTCATATGTAAATTTGTTAAATTTTAAGCTTTAAATATGTGCACTTATTTTTTATATTCAAAATACCACAATAAAACTGCTTTACAAAAGACAAAGATTGTTGGTGAAGACCACAGGCAATACTTAGTTATAATTTCTACATAAAAAAGTTACTTTAAAAAGAAATATGTTGATTAAAAGTAAAAAATTGGAGAAAGGAGTATCGTGCTAACTTTGTTCTAAACAAAGTAGATATGGCTATATAAATTTCAGGCAGAACAGAATTCAGATGAGGAAATGTTATCAGAAATAAGGGTGTGTATTATATAATGATAAAAGGGAAAATTCCTCAAGAAAACATAACAATAATTTTGCATATACATCTAACAACAAAAGGTCAAAACACATGATGTAAAACTGGATAGAGCTGTCAGTAGGAAGAGATGAATTTTCTATTATAGTTGGAGACTAATAGACCTTTATCAGAAAATGGAGAGATTCATCTAGTAGAAAATTGATAAGTAAACTCAACAGAACAAACTGATCAATTGTATATAATTGACAGTGATAGATTACTTCATTCCAAAACTGCAGATTACATATTTTTTAAGCTTACATGTAACATTTACCAAGATGGTCCACATTCTGGGTCATGAAACATAGTTACAAAAATTTTAAAAATAGAAATCTTGCAATATTTGCACTGAGATCCCAGTGGCATTAAGATAGAAAGCAATTAAAAAAAAGATAGCTGGAAAATCACCAAACAGTCAGAGATTAGCAGCACACCTACAAATAACACATGGATCAAAGAAGATAGCTTAAGACAAATTTGAAATATTTTTAACTAAAATGAAAATACAACTCTTGTGGTTTGAATATTTCCTCCAAAATTCATTTTGAAATAAAATTGTCATTGTAACAGAATTAAGAAGAAGGATTCTAAGAGTTGATTATGTTATGAGAGCTATGCCCTTGTGAATGAATTAATGTCATCATCATAAGAATGAGTTAGTGAGACTGACTGGCGCCACCCCCCAGGTCACAGAAGGACCTCCGCGCACCCATGCTATGGCACCCCAGCTTCTTTGGAGGCTGGTGCTGACATTTTGAATTATTCCTGAGGGTGTGGCCACCATCACTGGAAGGGCGGCTCCCTTCCTGAGACACCTACAGGAGACTGGAGGCCCTTTGACAGGTACCTCTATTTACTCACATCCTACACCCTTCACCATCCTCTTGTTCACAACTAGAAATACTGTAAATAGTAATCAAACTAATCCTGTTTATTTTAATAATGTTAGTCTTTATGGGGGCTATCTGGTTCAGGGCTGCATATTGTTTGCATTGTGTGCTGCTAATATTGATCTCCCCCTCAAAAGTGAAGTACTGGAAAACTGCAGGGTCACAATAAGCCTGAAGGGGAAAAACCTCAACTTCAGATCTTCACTGCTAGAGGGGAATATACAGAAACAATATGAAAAAACAGGGAAAGAAACTGTCCCTAACAAACCAAGATGCTTAACCAAGATGCTTTTTTGATAGAATCCAAAGTCAGCATGGCAGTAGAAATGACAGAAAAAGAGAGTTTAAAATTGCATAATTAAAATGATCCATGAAGCAAAAGATGAGATAAGAGAGCAAATGCAGGAAATGCATGATCACTCCAATAAATAGTTAAAAGAACAAATGTAGGAAGCAAAAGAGCACTTCAATAAAGAGAGATTCTGAAAAAAAACCCAAACAGGAATACTTGGAATGAAAGAAACAATAAACCAAATTAAACACTCAATAGAAAGCATCACGAACAGAAGAGATCTCTTGGAAGACAGAACCTCAGAGAATGAAGACAAAATATTTAATCTTGAAAATAAAGTTGAACAAACTGAGAAGATGGTAAGAAATCATGAATGAAACCTCCAAGAATTATGGGACATCACGAAAAGACCAAACTAAAGAATTATTGGGATTGAAGAAGGCACAGAGATACAAACCAAAGGATTGAACAAACTGTTCAATGAAATAATATCAGAAAATTTCCCAAACCTGAAAAATGAGATGGAAAATCAAATACAAGAAGCTTACAGAGCACCAGGTGCACAAAATTGCAACAGATCCACACCAAGGCATATTATAATGAAAATACCTCACATACAAAATAAAGATACTATTCTAAAGACTGCAAGAGAAAAGGCTCAGACTACATATAAGGAAAAACCAATATGGATATCAGCAGATTTCTCAGCCCAGATCCCAAAAGCAAGAAGGGCCTGCAACAATATATTTCAAGCTCTGAAAGAACATGGATGCCAATAAAGAATTCTATACCCAGCAAAACTAACCTTCAGATTTGAAGACGAAATAAAATCCTTCCATGGTAAACAAAAGTTAAAAGAATTTACAACTAGAAAACCTGCACTATAGAACATTCTCAGCAAAATATTTCCTGAGGAGGAAGTGAAAAACAATACAAGTCAGCAAACTACCCTAAAGGAAAAGCCAATCAAAGGAGAAACCAAGTCAAGTTAAAAACCAAAAATAAGCCAAAATGACTAGATACAAATCATATCACAATAATAACCCTGAATGTTAATGGCCTAAACTCAATAATCAAAAGACATAGACTGGCAGATTGGATTAAAAAGTAAGACACAACAATTTGCTGCCTTCAAGAGACTCATCTCATAGAAAAAGACATTCACAGACTAAAGGTGAAAGAATGGGGAAAAACATACCATGCACATGGACCCAGTAAAAAAGCAGGGGTCTCTAAAATCAGCAAACTACAGTAACACAGCCACATCAATGTTTATAGCAGCTCAGTTCACAATAGCTAGATTGTGGAACCAACCTAGATGCCCTTCAACAGATGAATGGATAAAGAAACTCTGGTATATATACACAATGGAATAGTATTTAGTCAAAAAGAATAATATTATGGCATTTGCAAATAAATGGATGGAATTGGAGAATATCATGCTAAGTGAAATAAGCCAAGCCCAAAAAACCAAAGGTTGAATGTATTCACTCATAAGTGGAGAATGATATATAATGGGGGTGGGAGGTGGGGAATGAGAGAATAATGGGGGAACTTTAGAATATGTAGAAGGAAATGAGAGGGAGGGGGGAATGAAAAATGGTGGAATGAGACAGACATCATTACCCTATGCACATGTATGATTACATTAATGGTATGAATCTACATTGTGTACAACCATAGAAACGAAATGATGTAACCCATTTGTGTACAATGAATCAAAATGCAGTCTGTAAATAATTAAAAGTTGAATAAAAATAATAATAATAAAAAAAATAGGGGTCTCCATCCTCATATCAGATAAAGTGGACTTCAAACCTAAGTTAGTCAGAAGGGATAAAGAAGGACATTTCATACTGCTTAAGGGAAGCATAAATCAGCAAGACATAACAATCATAAGCATCTATGCCCCAAACATTGGAACATCTCTGTATATCAAACAATCTCTTCTCAATTTTAAGAATCAAATAGACCAAAACACAGTAATAGTGGGGGACTTTAACACACTGCTCTCACAACTGGATAGAACCTCTAAACAAAAACTGAATAAAGAAACTATAGAACTAATTAATACTATCAATGATACAGACTTAATGGACATTTGCAGAGTATTTCATCCATCATCAAGTGAATATACTTTCTTCTCAGCAGCTAATGGATCCTTCTCCAAAATAGACCATTTGCTATGCCACAAAGAAGCCATAGACTGTACCTTAAAGCCATAGACAGTACAGAAAAAATAGACAGTACCTTGTATTCTATCAGTACATTATGGAATGCAATTAGAAATCAATGATAAAATAAAAAACAAAAACTACTCCTACATCTGGAGACTAAATCATATGCTATTGAGTGATGCAATAATAACAGAAGACATCAGGGAGGAAATAAAAAAAATTCTTAGAGGTAAACGAGAACAATGACACAACGTATAAAAATCTCTGGGACACTCTGAAAGCAGTACTAAGAGGAAAGTTCATTGCATTGAGCTCATACATTAAAAAAATAAAAAGTCAACAACTAAATGACCTAACATTACATCTCAAAGCCCTAGAAAAAGAAGAACAGATCAACACCAAAAATAGCAGAAGACAGGAAATAATTAAAATCAGAGCTGAAATCAATGAAATTGAAACAAGAGAAACAATTCAAAAAATTGGCAAAACAAAAAGTTGGTTCTTTGAAAAAGTAAACAAAATTGATAAACCCACAGCCACACTGATGAAGAGAAGAACAGAGAAAACTCAAAATACAAGAATTTGTGATGAAAAAGGAAAGATCAGAACAGGCACCACTGAAATACATAACATAATTAGAAGCTACTTTGAAAATCTATACTCCAACAAAATAGAAAATATCAAAGACATTGACAAATTTTTAGAGACATATGATCCTCCCAAACTGAATCAGGAAGACGTACACAATAAACATAATTAAAAAAGATCAATTTCAAGCACCAAAATAGAAGAAGCCATCAAAAGTCTACCAACAAAGAAGAGTCCAGGATCAGATGAATTCTCAGCTGAATTCTACAAGACTTTTAAAGAACTAATACCAATTCTCCCAAGAGTATTTCAGGAAATAGAAAAGGAGGGAACCCTTCCAAACACATTGTATGAAGCTAGTATCACTCTGGTACCAAAACCAGACAAGACTCATCAAGGAAAGAAAACATTAGACCAATATCCCTCGTGAACTTAGACGCAAAAATCCTTAACACAATACTGACAAATTGCATACAAAAGCATATTAAAAAGATAAAGCCCCATGATCAAGTGGATATCATCCCAGGGATGCAAGGTTGGTTCAACATCTGGAAATCAATAAACATAATTCACCACATCAATAGACATAAATTTCAGAATTATATGACTATTTTTATAGATGCTGAGAAAGCATTTGATCAAATAGAGCACCCCTTCATGCTTAAAACACTAGAAAAAATAGGGATAGTAGGAATGTACCTCAACATTGTGAAGGCTATTTATGGTAAGCCCACAGCCAACATAATTCTTAATGGAGAAAAACTGAAAGCATTTCCTCCAAAAACTGGAACAAGAGAGGGATGTCCTCTTTCACCCCTTGTATTCAACATGGTCCTTGAAGCACTAGCCAGAGTAATTGGACAAACCAAATAAATTAAAGGGATATGACTAGGAAAAGAAGAACTAAAGTTGTCACTATTTGCTGATGGCATGATTCTATGTTAACGGGATTCAAAAAATTCCACTAGCACTTCTAGAACTAATAAATGAATTCAGCAGAATGGCAAGATATAAAATCAATACACGTAAATCTAATGCATTTCTACTCATAAGTGATGTATCCTCTGAAAGAGAAATTGGGAAAACCACTCCATTCACAGTAGCCTCAAAAAAATTATTTGGGAGTCAATCTAACAAAAGAGGTGAAAGTCCTCTACAATGAAAACTACAGAACACTAAAGAAATTGAAGAAAACCTTAGAAGATGGAAAGATCTCCCATATTCTTGGATAGGCAGAATTAATATTGTCAAAATGGCCAAACTACCAATGGTGCTATACAGTTTCGATGCAATTCCAATTAAAATCCAAATGACATTCCTCATAGAAATAGAGAAAGCAATCATGAACTTCATCTGGAAGAACAAGAGACCTCAAATAGCCAAAACAATCCTGAGTAGAAAAAGTGAAACAGGAGGTATCACAATACCAGACATTAAACTATACTACAGAGCAATAGTAACAAAAACGGCATGGTATTAGCACCAAAATAGAGAGGTAGACCAATGGTACAGAATAGAAGACACAGAGACGAACCCACATAAATGCAGTTACATCATACTAGACAAAGAAGCCAAAACCATACAATGGAGAAAAGATAGCCTGTTTAATAAATGGTGCTGGCAAAACTGGAAATCCATATGCAGTAAAATGAAATTAAACCTCTATCTCTCACCCTGCACAAAATTCAACTCAAAATGAATCAAGGACTTAGGAATTAGACCAGAGACCCTGCACCAAATAGAAGACAAAGTAGGCCCAAATCTTCATCATGTTGGCTTAGGATCAGACTTCCTTAACGAGACTCCCAAAGCACAAGAAATCAAAGCAAGAGTCAATAAATGGGAAGAATTCAAACTAAAAAGCTTTTTCTCAGCAAAGGATACAATCAATAATGTGGAAAGAGAGCCTACAGAATGGGAGAAAGTCTTTTCCACACGCACTTCACATAGACCACTTATCTCCAAAATTTATAAAGAACTTACAAAACTTTACACCAAAAATACAAAGAACCCAATCAATAAATGGGCCAAGGAACTGGACACTTTACAGAAGAAGACATACAGGTGAGTAATAAATATATGAAAAACAGTTCAACATCTCTAGTAATTAGAGAAATGCAAATTAAAACAGCTCTAAGATTTCATCTTACTCCAAGTAGAATGACTATTATCAAGAACATAAACAATAATAGATGTTGGCATGGATGTGGGGAAAAAGGCACACTTTTACATTGCTAGTGGAGTTGCAAATTGGTGCAGTCACTCTGGAAAGCAGTATGGAGAATCCTAAGAAAACATGGAATGGACCCACATTTTGACCCAGTTATCCCACTCCTCGGTTTATACCCAAATGACTTAAAATCAGCAAACTACAGTAACACAGCCACACCAATATTTATGGCAACTCAATTCATAATAGCTAGATTGTGGGACCAATGTAGATGCCCTTCAACAAATGAATGGGTAAAGAAACTGTGGTATTATACACACAATGGAATATTATTCAGCCATAAAGAAGAATAATATTATGGCATTTGCAAATAAATGGATGGAATTGGAAAATATCATGCTAAGTGAAATAAGTCAATCTTCAAAACCAAAGACAGAATGTTTTCCCTGATAAGTGGAAGATGATATATAATGAGGTTGGGGGTGTGGGGGGTGAGAGTAGAATGGAGGAACTTTAGATTATGTAGAAGGAAATGAGAGGGAGGAAGTATAAAAATGGTGGAATGAGACAGACCTCATTACCCTATGTACATGTATGATTACACGAATGGTATGAATCTACATCATGTACAACCATAGAAATGAAAAGATGTACCCCAATGGTGTACAATGAATCAAAGTGCATTCTGTAAAAAATTAAATTAGAAATAAGAGAAAAAGAATGAATTCATTATTATGGGGGTAGGTTCTGGTAATGGAATGAATTTGGCCTTATTTTCTGTCTCTCACACATGTGCTTTCATGCCATTCCACCATTTGTGATATGGCAAGAAAGTCCTTACCAGATGTAGGCACCATGCTGTTGGACCTCGTAGTCTCCAGAATCACAAGGTAAATAAACTTATTTGTTTATAATTTACCCACTCTGTGTTATATTCTATTACAGAAGCAGAAAATTAACTAAGACAACTTATCAAAATTTGTAGGATATAGCTAAAGCAATGTTTGAAAGGAAATTTGTATCATTAAATATATACATATATATATATACACATATGTGTATATACATATATTAAAATTTTTTTAAAAATCTGAAATCAATAGCCTAAGCTTTCAACTTAGGAAAGAAGAAAAATAGACTAATTGAGTCCAATGTAATCAGGAAAAAAATATACAAAGAGAGATGAAATTAAAAACAGGTAATCAAATGAGAAACAACAAAAATTAAAGCTGTTTGTTTGAAGAAATCAATAAAATCAATAACTTATAAGGAACCTAACAAAGAATAAACCAAAGCATAAATTATTAATATCTGAAATGAAAGACAGGACATCACTGTAAATCCCATGTATATTAAAAATATATTCAAAGATAGTATGAATATGTCTATATCCACAGATTTGATAACCTGAATGAAATGGACCAATTCCTTAAAAGAAACAATCTGCCAAAAATCATACAAAAGAAATAACCTCAATAGACCTATGTCCATAGAAGAAATTAAACCAATACATTCTGAAGTGCAATTCTACAAAACATTTAAGAAAGAAATTATACCAATTCTCTATGACCTTATTCAATAGATTGGAGCAGAGGAAATACTTCCTATATCATTTGAAGCCAGTATTAATCTAGTATCAAAAAAAGGCCTTACAAGAAAAGAAAATTATATCCCAATATCTTTTTATAAATATTGATTCAAACATCCTGAAGAAAATATTAAGAAGTTGTGTTATGATTCCATAATTTGGCTATTGTGAATTGTGCTGCTATAAACAAGGGTATTCATGTATCTTCTATAGTATACCCACTTTGTAATTTTAGCTTTTTTGAATGTTACTAATTCTAAATCTTTTGGATAAATACCGAAGAGTGGTATAGCTGTGTCATATGGTGGTTTCATTCCTAGTTTTTTCTTTTTTTTTGTTGTAAACAAATTGGGTACATCTCGTTTCTCTGTTTGTACATGAAGTAGAGGCATAGCATTTGTGTAATCATACATTTACATAGGGTAATAGTTTTTGATTCATTCTGTTATTTTTTCCTTCCCCCCATCCCTCCCACCCCTCTTTTCCCTCTATACAGTCCCTCCTTCCTCCTTTTTTGCCTCCCTCCCACCCCACTCATTCCTAGTCTTTTGAGAAAACTTTATACTGATTTCAATGGTGCTTTTAATAATTTACAATCCAACTAAAACTGTATATGTGTTTTTTTCCCCACATCCTACCACCATTTATTATTATTGTATGTTTGATTGTCTTTCTAACTAATGTGACATATAGTTTTGATTTGCATTTCCCTGATTGCTAAAGATCTTTAACATTTTTTTTCATATATTTGCTTCTCATTTGAATTTCTTTTGAGAAATGTTTATTTCTTTCATTGGCCCATTTATGGATGGTGTGTGCATGCGTGTGTGTGTGTGTGTGTGTGTGTGTGTGTGAGTGTGGTGTTAGATTTTTTGAGTTCTTTATGTGTTCTGTGTATTAATCCTCTGTTAGAAGAATAACTGACAAAAGGTTCTTCCTTCTGTAGACTTTCTCTTTATGTGCTTGTTTCTTCTATTGTTCAAAAACTTTTTTATTCGATGTCATGACATTTATTAATTCTTGGTTTTATTTCCCAAACTTTAGAGTCCTATTGAGGAAGTCACTTTCTGCACCTATATGTTGGAGTGTAGTTCCTATACATGAAGGGTGAGAAGTAGGGATTTAGTTTAATTTTTTATGTATGTATATCCAGTTTTCCAGGCACCATTTCTCTAATGTATATTTTTGGCACCTTTTTCAAAGACCAGATAATTGCTTCTCTGTGGGTTTGTCTCAGTGTCATCTATTCTGTTCCATTGGTCAATGTGTCTCTTCTTACACCACTATCATGCTGTTTTTGTCCATTGGGATTGTGGCTACTGGGGATTGAACTCAGGGACGCTCGACCACTGAGTCACATCCCCAGCCCTATTTTGTATTTTATTTAGAGACAGGGTCTCACTGTAATGCCTAGCACCTTGCTTTTACTGAGACTGATTTTGAACTTGTCATCCTCCTGCCTCAGCCTCCTGAGCTGCTGTGATTACAGGCATGAGCCACCACACCCAGTGTGATATAAAATTCTTTTACAGAGTTTTGAATACTTATTTGCTAAGAATTTTTGTGTCTATGTTTATTGAGAATATTGGTCTCTAGTTTTGTACCTTGACATGTCATTTACTGGTTTTAGTACCAGAATGATACTGACTTCATAGAATGATTGTGAAAGTACTCCACCTTTATATTTCATGGAATTATTTGAGAATTGGTGGAGATCTTTAAAGGTCTGGTAGTATTAAGCTAAGAATCCATCTGGTCCTAGGATTTTCTTTGTTGGAAGGTTTTTTTTTATTATTTCTCCAATCTTTTTTTTTTTTTTTTTTTTTTTTTTTTTTTTTTTTGCGGTGCTGGGGATCAAACCCAGGACCTTGTGCTTGCAAGGCAAGCACTCTACTGACTGAGCTATCTCCCCAGCCCCTCTCATTTCTTATTATTGGTTTTTTAGGCTTTTTGTATCATCTTGGTTAAATTTTTGTGGGTTGTATATGTGTATAAATTTATCTATTTCTTCTGGATTTTCTAATTTATTGAAATAAAAGTTTCAAAATGGCTCTAATGATCTTCTGAATTTCAATATGTCTATAGTGATACCTCCTTTTTCTTTTCTAATTTTATTAATGTGCATATTTTTTTTTCTTTTTGGTTATTTTGGTTAAGGTTTTATCAATCTTGTTTATCTTTTCCAAGAGTCAACTCTTTGTTATGTTGACCCTTTATGTTTTTTATACTCTATTTCATTAACTTTGGCTGTGATGTTATTTCTGCCCTTCTACTGGCTTTGTAATTGGGACTTGTTTTTCTGGGACCTTAAGATTCATCATTAATTTGCTTATTTGGGATCTTTTTAGATATTATTTTTTAAAGTTGACACTCATTTTCCTCTTAGAACTTCCTTCATAGTATGCCAGTAATACTGGTACATTGTGTCTCTATTTTCATTTGATTTTAAGAAGTTTTCAACTTCCCCCTAATATCATCTATGGCCACTCATTGCTCAAAATTTTGTTGTGCAAACTTCATGTGTTTATATATATTGTGTAGTTTTTTTCCTGTTGATTTATAATTTAATTCCATATAACCTGAGATGATGCAAAGAATTATATTGACTTTTTGTATTTGTTAAGACTTGTTTTGTGAAATAAAATATTGCCTAATTTGGAGATATTTCCATAAGCAACTGAGAAGAAAGTATATTATTCTGTCATTGGATAAAAATATTGTGTCTATGTATTTAGGTCCACTTATAGTATTTTTTAGGCTTGAAGTATCCTTGCTGATTTCATCTAGATGATCTATCTATTAGTGAGAGAAGTTTGTTAGAATTACCTAGTGTTATTATTGAAATCTGGTGAGACTTGTGTAAAGTAGTGTTTGTTTTAAGTAATTAAGTGCACCAATGTTTGAGGCATATATATTCACCATTATTATATCTTCTCATTTCATTGCTTGCTTTACCATTATCACGTGATCTTCTTTTTCTCTTCTGATTAATTCTGACTAGAAGTCTGCTTTGTCAGATGTAAGAGTAGCTGCTCCTGGTTTCTTTTGGACTCCATTTGCATGAAATATGACTTTCCATTTTTCACTCTCAACCTGTGGATGTTTTTGCCTGAGAAGTATGTCTCCAGAAAGCAACATTTAGTTGGGCTTTACTTTCCAATTGAACCTGACAGTATATATCTTTTAATTGGAGAGTTGAGACCACTTACATTTGGTGTTACTATAAAGAAGAATTTGTTTATTTCTGCCATTTTGATTTATTTCTAATGTTAAATTTGATCCTAATAATCATTTGCTTAGCTGTTCTTCTAAAGAGATTCTACTATTTGCTGGCTATGAGATTTGTTTTGTGTTTGTTGTTGTTTGTTTTGGGGTATTTGTTTTGTTTTTTGGGGGGTTAGGGTTTTGAGGAAGGGTACTAGGGATTGAATTCAGGGGTGCTTAACCACTGAGCCACATCCCCAGCCATTTTTATTTTTATTTTGAGACAGGGTCTTGCCAAATTGCTTAAGGCCTCAATAAGTTGCTGAGGCTGGCTTTAGAGTTGTGATCCTCCTGTCTCAGCATCCTGAGTCACTGGGATTACAAGTGTTCCCCACAGCACCCAGCTTGGGATTTGTTTTTAACACCTTCTGTGTATAGTATTCCTTTGAATACTTTATTTAGTGCTGACTTAATATTAATGAATTGTTTTAGCTTATTCGTTTCTTAGAAGGTTTTTATTTCTTCTTTGATTCTAAATGATATCTGTGCTAGACATAGAAATCTTGGTTCCAATTACTTTTTTTCAGTGCTTGGAAATACATCATTCCAAATCTGTCTTTTAGAGTCTATGCTGGAAAACAAGAAGTAATTCTGATTGTCTTGAATCTAAATGTAACCTAGCATTTTTCTGTAACCTATCATTTTTCTCTTGAGCCTTTTAAAATTCTATCCTTAAACTTTCAAAATAGAGTCCCTCCCTCTCTCTCCCTCTCTGTCTCTCTGCCTCTCTCTCTCTCTCTCTCTCTCTCTCTCTCTCTCTCTCTCTCTCTCTCACACACACACACACACACACATTGCTTGAGTAAATAAAGAGAAGGAAAACATTCCAAGAGATAATAATGCACTTAGGATTTTACAAGAGGAATTTCCTCTTTTCTTTTTCCTTTGTTTTGTTCCTTTTGTCACATCAGAACAAATGTGTTCAGAAGGATTTGAGGTCTCTCTATATCAAGAGTCTTGCAAAATAAAAATAGATGGGGACATGGAAGAAGAAACATTTGAAGTAAGAGGGACACAGTTAAAAATTGAATTAAATTGTATCCCTGTTCCTTATTTTAGAATTTTTAAAAATATTATTATTATAATTATAATTTTAATTATACCATTTCATGAAAAAGTTCTTTTTTAATCTTGTCTGTTTGGGGTTATGAATGCATCCTACATCTGAATGCCTATTTCTTTCCCAAGGTTTTGAAATTTTTATGAAATTATTTCACTGGAAAGATGATCAATAACCCTTGGATCCCTCTTGGACTCCAGTGATTCTTGGGTTTGGTCTCTTAATAGTTTTCTCAGAGTTCTTGTATATTCTGATCATGTTTCCTTTTCTTTTCTTATTTTCAAGTTTGTGTACCTAGTCTTTAGTGCATGAAAATAAGTCTTCTATTTGATCTGAACTTTTTTGAGACTTCCAACTGAGAGTTTTTTTTGTTGTTGTTTTCTATTTTTATAAATGAGTCTTTCATTTCCAGGATTTGTTTGGTTCTTTTTTAGAATATCTTTTCATTGAAATACTGATTTATATCCTGTTTTATGTCCTATTTTCTCTCCTAGTTCATTAATCATCAAATCTCTGAAGTCCTTCTACAGCATTTCCTCCACTTTAGTGTCTATAGGGTCAGTTGTTGCAGTGTTGCAAACTTTGAGAGGACTTGTATTACTTTGTTTTCTCATATTGCCTGCATTTCTAAGTTGATTTTTTGTATCTGCTGGGATAATCACATTTCCTACTATTACACAAGTAATTTTTCAGGGAGCTGCTTTCTCTTTACTAAGTTCCTTGAGCTGAGCATATATCTAATTGTCAATACTCCCACTCAACATGATCCTGCTGCTCTGTTCAGTTTCTAGCACTACTTTGAGAGGAGATAATAATCACCAGTAACTGCAACTACTTTGGAACAAAGCCATATATTAATAAACCTTAAAAATTAGTAAAAATATTCTGTACAACTCCTTTAATCTGTGGGAAATGGGAGTCACATTCTAGAATACACTAAGAAATTAGGTATGAAAATTACTCTTAAATAATGTGAATGAAAAGGAATAAGAAAAAAGTACATAAAGAAGATAGAAAGAAAATATTAGAGGGAATAGAAACACAAGCATATAATGGAAGAAGAACTTGAGACAAAAGAGAAGAGAATATAAACATGAGCAAGGAGGAAAAAGAATAATTCCTATCCACATTTTAAAACATTAAAAGTAATACATCAAATTGGATTAAGGAATACAATATCAAATAATAAGAAAAAAAACTGTCAAATCAATACAGAAGATAATATCTGTGAAATCAAAGCCAACATTAGAAAGATTAGTTATTCTATGCCAAGGTATTTTAAATGGAAACACTCATTAATAAGCCTTCCTGTCTTGGATTTTATCAGATTTGGAGAGGCTTAGTAAATGCTTACACCTCCTTGACTTTACATCTAAGTTTCTTTGTGTGTGGACACAGCAATCTCAACAGCCCACTTCTGCTACAAATCTAGAAGGTTTCCCCCATTCTTTGGTGTGTCTGGACACCTAGTAACTTTATGGTGAGTCACAGCAGACAACTCCTAATTGTCTGTGACCTATCAGGTTGGTCTCTTCATGGATGGTAAGCAGTTTTTTTTTTTTTTTTTAAATATATGCATGTTTATATGGAATATCTATTTCTGGAAGTTATATAAGGAACTTAATTGGAAAACCTTGGGACGTGAGCTAGAGAGCAAATATTTACCCCTTCACCACTACCAAATGTTTACTTTTCACTTTTTACCCTTCTGCTCCATCTGCATTTTTTTTTCTTCCCAGCAGCATTATATTTATTAAAAAAAAAAAAATTAATTTGGTTTGGTGAAAACCACTTAGTCTGAGCTTTGTTTTGCAAGCACTTCCCAACATAAAGCTTTGTCTATTATATATCATCTCACATATTTACTAACAAGGCCCAAGAACTTTAGAATTCTGAAGTCCCTAGGCTCCCCTCCCATTACCAAAGCACCCAAACTTGGAAGCTGCTTTCTGTCACTCTGTCCCTCAATTACTGAGTCCTCTTTTCTTCTCCATGTACACTCACTCCACTGGTGATCTCATCCAGCTCCATGTCTCTGAAGATACTGTCCAAATAGTAACTTCCACATATTTAACGTCCAGCCTGTACTCCCTCCTGAACTCAGACACCCTGCACTCAAATTGCCACATCCACAGGTCCCCCTTGATGTCAAGGAGGCATCTACAATTCAAGATATTCAAAAGTGAACTCATCTTCCCTTCCAAACTTGCCCTGTTAACAGCCTTCCGAATTTCAGTTGATGGCATGTTCTGCCTTCTAGTTGCCCAAGTCTATAGTTTCAGAGTAAATAAATAGTTGGAAAGTAGAGTCTGACTTGTAGTGCCAGTTACCCCAAAACAAAGTTAGTCCTGGGTATTTTGTATTATAAAACCATTAAAATATTTTCTGAATCTAGGGTTTGGATTTTGCCATTTTAATTTATTTTGAATATAAGTCACATTTCTTAGCAAGCTAGGAAAAAGAATTAACCAAATCATCTAGTCCACTGGAGATCTAGGTCAAGTTTTGAGATTTTTAGCAGAATGACATTATAGTACCAGGTGCTAGCAATAAGGATATAAACTCTAAGTAGTAACCATTTATCTTCATTTTTCATTAGAAACAGCCAAGAGTCCAGTCTTTAAGGGCATGATGTATAGAACATACTGATTTATAATGGATGAAATGATCCAAACCATATGCTGACCAATCTATTGGAAAACTAGATCAGAACTGGTCATGGTTTGGTTATCAAAGAAAGTGTTTGAAAATTTACTCTGTGGCCCATTTTGAAAACTTACTCTGTGACACACTGGGTGGTGGCCAGCATCTGTGGGACACTTGTCTGTAGGTCACTTCTGTGTTTCTTGCTGGGCTGCTGAGTCACAGGATGCCTTTGCTGGCTGCTGCAGGTTGCACTGGCTTGTGCCTGCTACTGCAGAATGCTGTTGGCAGGCCCATGTCTGCATGTGCTTGGTGGAGACTGGAGGCTGTGGGGACCATTTCTGTGGGACTTGAGGTGCTTCTGGGTCATGGGGGTCTCTGCCTCTACTGATGAGGATCATAGGGCTTCTGCCTGCCATCAGGGCACAATGTTAGTGGCTCCATGTCTGCATGCACTCAGCAGTGGCTGTCATCTGTGGAGCTCATGTGTGTAGGACCTCTGTGCAGTACATGGTACTGCTGGGGCACAGGGTGCTTCTGCTGGCAGTTTGGGCTTGTGCTGCGGTGGCCAGCAGCTGGTGCACTAGCTGCTTCCTCAGTGCTGTGCTCCCTGTGTGTAACTTTTTCTTTCTTCGGCTCCATCCCATAGCCCTTATGAGAAGTAGAGGACTGGGTATATGGAAACTTCAGCTAGCAGTGATCCCTCTGTATGGATTACTAGGAAAATCCATTTCAAAGGTATTCCCTGTAATGGTGTTACCAGCCATGGACCTGGGAATCTGGGGATCACATTGTGTTTCTTGGGTCTTGTGTTACAAAAGAAAATGTTAAGCCAGACATAAAAGCAAAAGTATAGCAAAGTTTATTTGGAAAGAAAGCACTTTAAAGAGGGAGGCAAAGAAAGCATGTTGTCTCTAAGAGGAAAGAGCCATCACACTCCTCCTTTGTTCCCCAGTTTTATTAGGGGTCTTAAGGCATTTTCTGGAGAGCCCTGCCCAGGTAATACCTCTTAACTCTTGACTGATGAACGATTGAATGAGATCTAAGACCCTACTGTCACAGTTAACCAAATGAAACCCATGTGGGAGGAGGGGCATTTTAACATCACAAAGAGATTTAAATAATACGCTAAAGATCTAAAGGCAACTCTCAGTCACCTTGGCCCATGCTGACTGTTTCTTATTGGATTTTTTTAAAAAAACAGATTTCATGGTCAGTGGGCTTTGCTTTTAATTATCCTGTTTTCCTGAATCTTGGAATCTTTCACTTGTATAAAGTTCACAAAAGTGTGTCCCCTGCCCCCTCCTCTCATAACTTGGTTCCTTCTTATCTTCTTATCGAAAGAGGAATATTATATATCTTAGCAGGGAATAGTCTTAAGGATGACAGGTTGTTTTTTCAGGAATGTAACATCCTATTGACTTAAACCAGAGTAGGGCCAGAATGGCCTTAGGTAAATTACTGTTTAAAGAAAGCACATGAACAGGTGTGGTGGCACATACCTGTAATCCCCGTGGACTGGGAGGCTGAGGCAGGAAGATCACGAGTTCAAAGACAGCCTCAGCATCTTAGCAAGGCCCTAAGTAACTTAGTAAGACCCTGTCTCAAAATAAAATATAAAAAGGTAGGGGGGATGTTGCCTAGTGGTTAAGCACCCCTGGGTTCAATCCTTGGTACCAAAAATAATAAATAAATAAATAAATAAATAAATAAATCAAGCAAGCAAGCAAGTGGAAGGCCAGCCTGTAGTCCCAATCTATAGAATTATTTCCTTCATGTGTCTGACACTCGTGTCTGTTTGCTACCTATCAATAGTATTTTCTGTTGTCTAATGGGAAGATGCTGTATAAATTTAATTCCTTCTAGGGAGACAGGCTTAGGTGTGTCCTCTACAAGATAGCTTCCCTGCAGTTTTCCACCAATAATTTGAGATAAATTGTGTAGTTCTTTCCTAAGTGGATTTGCTGGATCATTCTTGGATTAACTGGATCATTCTTTTCTACTGTTGTTATGTAAATAAGGTTATCAGCTTTGCCTTTCCTTCTTTCTGCCTTTCTTGCCTCTCCCACCTGAACCATGGTCAGGGATCAGAGTTAAGTAATTCTTTCCTGTTTCCTGGTCTAGTAATCAAAATTTCTGAATCCCTTCAAGTTTTCGACTACCCAATATGGTCTTAGTGCATTCCCTCTGACACTCACCCTCCGATCAGCTGTTCCAACACTGCTTATCTGTCACTGTTATTGCAGAAGAGTCAACGTTTGTTGCCTAGTTCCACTCTGCCATCTTTAGTCCATTCAAGATGACATAATATTTTATGTATAAAATCCAAAAGAACTGACAATGAAACTCTTAAAACTAATAATGGATTTTTCAAGTTTGCAGGATACATGGTTAATGTACAAAAGTCACTTTCCTATGTACCAGTAATGAACCTTTGGAATATGAAATGAAAAACTGTATGCAGTAATAGCAACTTCCAACATGAAGTACTTAGTTATAAATCGTGTGTATATGTGTGTGTGTGCACGCACATGTGTGTTTTCCATATGAAGGAAATTACAAAACTAATGAAATCAAAAGGCTAATTAAAAGATATTCCATATTATTGACAGGAAAACTTGATATTTTCATGAAGTCAATCCTTCCCAATTTGATCTATAGATATCATGCAATCCCAATCAATATCCATACAAGTTATTTTGTAGATATTGATGAACTGATTCCAAGGTGTATAGGAACAGAAAGAAGATCAAGAATGGTGAACAAAATATTAAAGAGGAATAAGATCATATTACTGACCATAACTGATTTCAATAATTACTATAAAACTTCAATAATTAAGACAATGTGGAATTGTTGAAAGAATAAATAAATAGATCAATATAACAGAATAAAGAGCTTAAAGATAGGTCTACATAAACATAGTTAGTTGCTCTTTATTGAAAAACTAAAGAAAATTCAATGGAGAAAGGATAATCTTTTCAACAAATATTTCTGGAGCTTCTGGAAATGTGGGGGTCTCTCACCCACATTCCATGTGAATGAGAAAAGGATTAACTGCCAGAGAATGACATTGACCATAAATCAATCAATTACCCATAAACTCATCTACTCAATAAACACACAAGAGTCAATACTCCTTTTAAATGAGATGGGGTGTGACATGTCTGGCCATATCAGCTCTGGCCTCTAACAACATGGAGTAGCCCAACTCTCCTTTATTTATAGACACACAGTTAAAGGGGCCTGGAATGGGAGGAACTTCTGTGATGAACAGGATGGGGTGGAGTTAGGGGAGCCATTCAGGAAGTCAGGCCTCTGTGTCCCGTGGCTCAACCTCAACTGATTCTGCTAGATAAGGATGACTTCCCACATGGAAACACATAAGCAGAAGAATAAACCTAAACACAGACCTTAAGTACAGTCATAAAAATTAACTCAAAATGGATGATATACTTAAATGATAAATACAAAATGCCTAAAAGATAATATAAGGAAAAATCTAGAAAACTTAGGTATGGCAATGACTTTTAGATAAATCAAAGTCATGATCTAATAAAAAATAATTGATAAAATAGAGTTGATTAAAATTTTAAAACTTTTGTTTTGTGAAAGAATCTGTCCAGCAAATGACAAGACAAAGTGAAAATATTTGCAAAAGACTTAAGACAAAGTACTATTGTTCAATATACATGAAAAACTTAAAAAACTCAAAAATAAGAAAATTTTACAAGTTAAAAATGTGCAGAGGACCTAAACTATACAGATGGAAAATGAGCATATAAAAAAATGCTCAAGATCATATGTCATCTTAGGGTGACAAATCAAAACCACCCTAAGATTTCATCTCACCCCAATTAGAAAGGCAATTATCAATAACGCAAGCAATAGTAGGTGTTGGTGTGGATGTTGAGAAAAAGGCACACTCATACATTGCTGGTGGGATTGCAAATTGATGCAGCTACTCTGAAAAGCAGTGTGGAGATTCCTTAGAAAACTTGGAATGGAACCACCATTTGACCCAGCTATCTCACTCCTTGGCCTATACCCAAAGGACTTAAAATCAGCATACTACAGAGATACAGCCACATCAATGTTCATAGCTGCTCAATTCACCATAGCCAGATTGTGGAACCAATATGGATGCCCTTCAATAGATGAATGGATAAAGAAACTGTGGTGTATATACACAATGGAATATTATTCAGTCACAAAGAAGAATAAAATTATGGCATTTGCAGGTAAATGGATAGAGATGGAGAATATCATGCTGAGTGAAATAAGCCAATCTCCAAAACCAAAGGCCAAATGTTTTCTCTGATAAGTTGATGATACGTAACAGGGGGTGGGGGAGTGTAAAAGTACAATGGAGGAACTTTGGATTGTGTGGAGGGAAATAAGGTGGGGAGGGAGACGAAGAAGGAAAGATAGTGGAATGAGATGGATTTCATTCCCCTATGTACATGTGTAGAATCACGCTAATGATGTGGAGTTACATTGTGTGCAACCATAGAAATGATAAGTTGTACCCCATTTGTGTATAATGAATCAAAATGCAGTCTGTAAAAATAAACTTTTTTAAAAAGTAAATTAAACACAGATATTCTTCCAGTTGAAAGGAGCAAGAAGAAAAAAAAAAAAGTACCATAGTAACTTTCGCTAGGTTTGACTTTAAAATATTTGGCTTACCAAATAAAAACTTTAAGAACTGGGAAAAAAACAAACACACAAACAAACAGAAAAAGCAATTAAAACACATTCACTATTTTTTTTTAATCTACACAAGATTGTTGTGATAATAAAATTAAAGAAAAAATCATACATTATGAAATTGCAAATTAAAATGAGATTCCACTACATTTTTATTAGAATGGCACAAATCTTAACCACTGACCATACCACATGCTGATGAGGAGGTAACATTAACAGTAATTCTCACTAATTGCAGGTTAGAATGTGAAATGATGCAGACACTTCAGAAAGCAGTTTGTCAGTTTTGTAAAAACTAAAGACACTCTTACCACATGATCCGGCAGCCATATTTCTTCATATTTCCTGGAAGGACTTAAAAACTTCTCTCTATACAAAATTTCACAGAGATGTTTATAGCAACCTTATTCATAACTACCACAACTTGGAAGCCATCAGAATGTCTTTCAGTAGATGAAAGAATAATTAAACTGTGGTACATCCAGACAATAAGATATTATTCAGTGCTAAAAAGGAAATAAGTTACCAAGATATGAAAAAAACATGGAGGAAAATTAAGCATATACTACTAAGTATAAGAAGCAATTTTACATCATTCCATGACACATGATTCCAACTATATAATTAATCTTGAGAAGAATGAATTTATTAAGAAAGTAAAAAAATTAAAGTTTAGGGGAGAAAGAAGGATTAATTGAAAATAGGGGATTTTTATGGCAATGAATCTAATATGTTTCTTTAACAATAAATACATGTCCTTATGTATTTGTCAAATCCCATATAATATATAACATCACAAATGAAGTCTTGGGGCTGGGGTTGTAGCTCAGTGGTAGAGTGCTTGCCTAGCACATGTGAGGCAGTGGGTTTGATCCTCAGCACCACATAAAAATAAATAAGATAAAGGCATTGTGTCCATCTATAACTAAAAAGAAAAACAATAATTCTTTTTTTTTTTTAAAGAATGAAGCCTAATGTAAACTATGGACGTAGCATATAATGGTGTGACAATGTAAGTTTATTAACTGAAATAAATGTGTCACTCAGATGTGAGATATTGATAGTGGCAGACTGTACATATTTGGAGGCAGAAAGTACATGCAAAATTAACTATATCTTCTGCTCAGTTTTGCTGTAAACTTTAAACTGTTCAAAAAATGAAGTCTTTTGAAAAGTGAAGGGAAAATAAAATGTTTCTAATCAACATAATTTTGTAACAACAGAGTCACATTGAGGAAAATATTAAAGAGAATGTTTTAGGCTTGCAGCATGAAGAAACGGACTGGATAAAGAATTATTAAATCAGTAAACACATGCTGCTATGGGCTAAATTGTATCTCCACTCCACCCCCCCAATTCATATATTTAAGTCTTAATTCCCACTACATTGAAATGTAACTATTTTTGGAGACAGAGTCTTCAATGTGACAATTAAATTAAAATGGGATCCTTAGGGTGGGTCATAAGCGTGTCCTTATAAAGAGAGAAGATTAAGACATGGAAAACACAGAGGAATGAGCATGTGAAGGAAGAACAAAAAAGTAGCCACCTGTAAGCCAAGGAAAGAGGCGTCAGAAAAAAATTAAACTTGTCAACACCTTGATTGTGTACATGTAGCCTCCAAAATTGTGAGAAATTAAATTGCCATTAAGCCACCCTGTCAATGGTATTTCTTTATGGAAGCTCTCACAAGCTAATACATACACATAACATGAAGTTAAAATTCACTTAGAAAATGATAATGATAATGATGATGTTACTTTTGGCATTTAAAATAAAAGCATGTAGCAAATATATTACAGATGTGGGAGTGAAATACTTTAACTTAATGTGTTTGAAGGTTCTTACGTTATCTAGTGGTAGTAAAACTACTGAGATTAGTAGACTTTAATAAGTCAAGGATAGATGTTGAGAAATATCAAGTATCAAATAAAAAGAGTAAAAGAATGTATAGTTACAAAGGTAATAGGGGGAATGGAATATTAAAGATTTACTTAATCCAAGTGAAGTGAAGAGACTTTAAAAGACCATAACAGACAATGCAAATAGTAATTAAGGGTAAAGACAGTAGGTATAAACACACATGTATATGTAACTATTAAGTGTTTTAAGAATACTCAAATTAATGAGATTGTTGGATTTGGCATTAAAAAATAGAAACATACATCTACTCACAAGAAAGAAGTCATAAATATAAGAATACAAACAATTAAAAGAAAAGGCTTGAAAAAGACCATACAAATGTCAATGACAAAAAGTGATGTATTAACCCATTTGGATATATGAAAAGATGAATATACAGAGATAAAGAAAGATATTTAATAATGATACAGATTTCTATTTTCAAAAGATATAGCAATTTGAAATTTGTAGTTGCCTAAAGACATACCTTTAAATTCATAAATCAAAAATGAACAGATCTAATAAATAAAATTTCCAATTTCAGTATGAGATTTTAGCACATCCCTCAGTAACTAATAACAAGCCCCCCCAAAAAACAAACTATGAGTGAGATGTAGAATCCAGTTACCAACTTGAAACTGTATGTTTATATGTGTGTGATTTTCTAATGAAAATAAATTTTTGAAAAAGTGAAATGGGCTTGTTCTGTTTTTTCATTTAGTCAAGAAATTGTAACAACTGGTATTTAGCCCATTTGTGTTAATAGAATTGGTTTGCTGTTCATAAGAAAACAATCCGGATATTAAATTTGAAATTTCCCAGATTTATGTGTAACAAATCTTCATTGAACATCTGCTATGCAAACAGTGGTAATTTGGATAGAATCTCAAATACATCTCATTTAATTATTTCAATTATTCTATAATATGAACAATTTCTTTTTTCTTTTTTAACCAACGAGAAAGCTGAAGTAGAGTGATTTCAAACCTAGGTCTCCTAATACCAAAACCCAACTTTTTACATTTCAAGTCGAATTGACCCAGAATAATGAAAAAGTATGATAAATAAAACTTTGAATGATAATTGAAAGATAGCAATGTTAATTAGAATAATATTTAGGAAAGAAATTAAAATACACTAGATTAATTTATAACGTTATTTATTATTTCAGCATTTAGTGAAGAACTAAGGTGATTATCAAGCTGTTTAAGGCTATAATATAAGGAGACACCTAAGATTTTCTCCCCTCATTAAATTCTAAATATAGAGGAAAACCTATCTTCACAAACTTTACATGTTTATTTAGAAACTTTACCATCTGCCTTGAGACACAGGAAAATAACTGATATTTCTCTGAAATTGTGTTATTTTTCTGTCCCAATTTCTAGAAAAAAAGATTTTGAAGTGTTATGGTTTGGATATTTACTGTCCCCCAAAAACTCATGTGTGAGACAATACAAGAATGTTCAGAGATGAAAATGATCAGATTATGGGAGGTTTAACCTATTCAGAGGATTAACCCACTAACATGGGTTAATTGGTTGTTTATAGTAGGCAGGTAGGGTGTGGCTGGAGGAAGTAGATCACCAGGGATGTGACTTTGGGATTTATATTTTGTCCCTGGTAAAAGGAGCTCTTTGCTCTCTCTCTCTCCTTCTTGTTGCCTGCTTTCCTTGGGCCATGCTCTTCTGCCTCAGTTTGGGCCCAAAGTTGTGGAGTTGGCTGACCATGGACTGAACATCTGAAACTATAGGTTGAAATAAAGTTTTCCTCCTCTACACTATTCTTGTTAGGTCTGTTAGCTACAGTGACAAAAAAGCTAATCAAAACAGGTGATATCATTTTTTAATAAGCACTGATGGCACTACATGAGTCATATTGATGATCTATAGACCTACAAGTTATAAATATAAAATAGCCTATTGGAGGTAAAACTAGAACTTGAGACTGTAATACTGAACTAAAGAACTAAGCATGGAAAAAGAGAAAACACAGACACCTCTCAGGCCTTAGTATCTAGTAGGTATGCCAAATATCTGCTATTACTAATACTAAGAAACACTGTCTAAAAAGAGACCTAACATCCTTTTAACTACATAACAAATTTTGCAAGAAATAGAGTGCAATAACAAAGAAGTAAAATATGAGAACAACTAACATCCATTCATGATTAAAAGAAACAAACAAAAAATCTTTCAGTAAACTAAGAGTAGAGGGAAATCTCCATCTGTTATCTTTGATAAAACCAATCCCAAAAAACCAAAGACTGAATGTTTTCTCTGATATTAAGTGAATGATGATATATAATGGGGGTAGGGGAGTGGGAGGTGAGAGAAGAATGGAGAAACTTTAGATTATGTTGAGGGAAATGAGAGGGAGGGGGTATGAAAAATGGTGGAATGAGACAGACATCATTACCCTATGTACATGTATGATTATACGAATGGTATGAATCTACATTGTATACAACCATAGAAATGAAATGATGTACCCCATTTGTATACAATGAATCAAAATGCAGTCTAAAAATTAAAAAAATTAACAAAAATTAAAAAAATAAAATTGTTACCTATTAATGTAAAATAAAAAAAAGAATAGCTACAAAAACCCTGAAGTTTACTCATTTATTTATTTATTTATTTATTTATTTATTTATTTTATAATGGGTGCTTAACCACTCAGCCACATCCCCAGGCCTTTTTATTTTTTATTTTGAGACAGGATCTTGCTAAATTGCTGAGGCTGACTTTGAACTTGTAATCCTCCTGCATCAGCCTCCCAAATTGCTGGGATTATAGGTATGAGCCACCAACACACATACACATACAAGTAAATATTATTCAAACTTAATACAAAGGAAATTCAGTTGCATGCTACAACATAACTTCAAGCACATTTTGCTAAGTGAAATAGGCTAAACAAAAAGACAAGTACTGTGTAGTTGCATTTATATGAGGTATATAAAGTAGTTAAACTCAGAGAATCAAGGAGGAAAATGGTTCCTCCTCCCTTATAATAAAGGGGGAAATGGACATTTGTGGTTTCATGGGTAAAGAGATGAAACTTTACAAGACAAAAAAGTTTGAGAGATATATTGTATAATAATGTAAACATATTTAACACTACTAAACTTTACACTTTAAAATGATTAAGACAGTAAATTTGATATATTTTGCCAGAATTAAAAATATTTTAAAGTACCTCCTCATTATTTTGTGGTTATTTACAAAATAACCCTATCATTTATATGAAAAGGAAGAACTCAGAAAGTTCAACACAATATTTAAGGAAAAGAACAAAGTTGAAAGCCTAATACTACAGAGCTAGAGTAATTAACACAGTGTGGAATTGGTAAAAGAATAAATATACCCGTGGTACAGAATGAGGAGGCTGGAAATAGACCCAAGCAAAAGAGTCAACTGATCTTTGACAAAGGAGCAATTGTAATTCAGGGGAAAAAGAATAATTCTTTTAACAATTCATGTTGGAGCAACTTAATACCTACATGCAAACAAGCAAACAAACAAAAATGAACAAAACAAAGAAAAACTCAAACCCACCAGATTCTAGACATAGATCTTACACATTTTACAAAAATTAATTAAAAATAGGGCATATATGTAAACTTTAAAAGTATAAGACACCTGGAAAATAACATGGGAAAAAAATCTAGGTGACCTTGGGTTTGGTCATTACCTCTTAGTACAATACCAAGAGCATGGGATCTGTGAAAGAAAGAAACAATAAGCTGAACTTCATTAAAATTAGCTCGTCTTTGTGAAAGACACTGCTAAGGGAATCAAAAGAGAACCAGAGACTGCAAGAAAAATCTTCACAAAACACATACCTGACTAATTTGTAAAATATACAAAGAATCCTCAAAATTACATTAAGAAAACAACTCAATTAAAAAAATGAATAAAAGATCTGAGCAGATACCTCAGCAAAGGTCTGTAGATTGCAACAATCATATAAAAATATGCTGAACATCATGTGTCAATACAGGATTTCAAATTAAAATGAGTGAGGTATCACTAGACACAGATTCAAATAACTAAAATATAAAGCACTGGCTATATCAAATTCTGGCAAAGTCATAGGAAAATATAAACTCTCACTGCTGGTGGGTGTAAAAAACAGTACAGTCACTTGGAAGACACATATGGAGCAATAGGAACTTTCGTTCACTGCTAATGGGAATGGAAAATGATACAGCCACATTGGAAGAGGATTTGGCAGTTGCTTATAAAACCTATTATCCAATAACCACTCTGTATGGTATATATCCAGATAAGTTGAAAGCTTCTGTCCAAAATCAGCAAAGGAAGATTTACAGCAGTTTTATTCCTTGATGTTCTGTGAAGCAACTAAACTAGTAAAGGATAGTTAAAAGAATAAAGTCACTAAAGATTAAAAATTTGGCCTTTATACCAAAGGCTACTCTTGATCCCACAGAAGGTTTCATGAGAGAGTAAACAAAAAAATGCCACTGACATCTGACTATGAGCTTATTGCCAATGAGGCTTTGTGGAGTCATGATTCAACCCAATCAGATTACTTGATTTTAATATTTAAATTCATTTCTCTAATTCTTTGTATTATCCGTGGAGACACAGTATTCAGTTAAAAAAAACCTCCCAGTGAACCATTGTTTAGTTGATTCCCCTGGACTTTTACATGGTGAGAAATTTTCCTTTTGATGGTATTGTGCCTTCATTTTTGGAAAAAATGAACCAGGTGATTTAGGACTAATTTAGGTACCTTGGAATATATTTTAAATTGTATTTTCCCAATTAGAAATAATTTTTAAATTTAAGATTACTGATGAGAAGAAAGAATACAGGCTAATGAAGAATCTCTGCTACCCATTGCCTGAACTGATAGGCTTTCTTTTCCCCTTCACTTGTTTTTCTAGAGTTTAATCTGTCTCTTTACATCTATTCTCACTAATCTTCAGAATTTCAAGAGGGTGGGCATTGAACTGGTCTGGATATTTTATGGACATTAACAGAATTATTTTGGTAACCATTTTAGTCTTTTCTACCAGTACAACCTAAAGTTCGAAGCTTAATAGAATATCAGATTTTATTCACAACTCTTAGTAAATATAGCTAATAAATGATGTATGAAATCCACTTAATTATTGTTAATCTCATTTTTCTTCTGAATTATTACTCAGTGACAGTTTTTATAGTATTCCTGCTTTTTAAAAAAATTTTTTTTGGAGCAAGGGATTGAAACCAGGGTGCTTAACCACTGAGCTACACCCCCAGCCCTTTTCACTTTTTAAATTTTGAGACAGGGTCTAGCTAAGTTGCTTAGAGTCTCCCTAAGTTTCTGAGGATGACTTTGAACTTATGATCTTCCTGCCTCAGCCTCCAGAGGTGCTGGGCTTATATGTGTTTGCCAATAATGTCCAGCCCTGCTTTTTTAAAAATTTCTTTAAAAAGGGAATGGGATTCTGATACATCCCATAACATAGATAAACTTTGAAAATAGTATTCCAGGTGAAATAATTCAGATAGAAGAGGAAAATATTGTCAGATTCCACTTATATGAAGTATCTAGAATTAGCAAATTCACAGAGACAGAAAGTAGAATAGAGGTTTCTAGGCTCTGAAAATAAGGGGAAATGGAAAGTTATTGTTTTGTGAGTGCAGTGCCTCTGTTTGAGATGATAAAAGTATTTTGAAAATGCATAGTAGAAATGGATACACAGCATTGTGAATGTATTAATGCCACTGAATTGTACAGTTAAAGTGGTTAAAATGGTAAATTTTATGTTATGTATATATAAAAATTATAGTAAAATTATTTTTATTTGACCCCAAACCATGCAAAATACAATCATCCAGAAATATGGCTAAATCTTTAATAAAGATCTTTCAAGTAGCTTACAAAGGAAAAAAAAAGTCTTAACATTCCTAAAAGCTGGGTTACTCAAAATGGAAAATATACTGAAAAGTTTTTCTTTCGCTTCCTATCTTTAAAAAAAGGAAATTGCATTCTATGCAGTTATTTTCATCTGGTGCCTTCTGAGTAAGAAAAAATAATCCACAAAAACAAATTTTCTCCCTTAGCCATGACTATCAGAATATACTTTTTAAAAAAATCCTTTGTTGCTATCCTTGTTAATTTTCTTTGAAAAATGTACATGTGAAAAAAAGAAATTTTCTGTCTTTTAGCGAAACAAGAACTGTTGGGAATGAGTATACTATCGGAGTAATTCTTGGTGTGAGATTTACGGAGCATGTTATCTTTCTTTTGAAGCATTGACATCAAGAAGAATGAGGGCTGGGGATATAGCTCAGTTGGTTGAGTGCTTACCTTGCAAGCACAAGGCCCTGGGTTCAAATCCCCAGTACCACAAAAAAAATAAAGTGTAAGAGGAATGAAATATAGAACTGGAGTTAGCATGTGCTTGGACTGGAGAAGGAAGCTGGGCAAATGAGTAGTGGTCATCACCTACTAGATATTCCTTAAATTCTCTCTGCTCTATTTTTATTGGCAAGGATGTGAGCATTCTCAGTGGTAGCGATATTCAAGTGTAAGGAATTCACATGACAAATTTTGCCACAAATGAGCCTAAAAATGCTCATAATCTAAAATGAACAAAGAAAACTGTTACTGATGCTTATTTCCCAGCTCAATATTTTTTGTGTGTGTTTAGAAATTTAAAACTTACGGAAACATTATTATGGTTTCACTGTGAGGTGTTCCACAAATGCTCATATGTGAGACAACGCAAGAATATTCAAAGGTGAAATGACTGGGTTATGAGAGTCTTAATTTAATCAGAGCATTAATTCCCTGATAGAGATTAACCGGGTGGTAATTGAAGGCAGGAAGGATGCAGCTGGAGGAGGTGGGTCATTGGGGGTGTGCCTTTGGGGTATACATTTTGTCCTTGTTGAGCAGAGCTTTCTCTCTTCTTCCTGGTATCGGTATCGTGTCTCAAGAAATGGAGTTGACTATCTATGGACTGAGACCTCTGAAACCCTGAGCCCCAAATAAACTTTTCCTCCTCTAATTGTTCATGTCATGTCTTTTGGTTCCAGCAGTGAAAAAGTTGTCTAATACAGACATGTATTACTTTTCTAAGCCTAGTGGGAATTTCTAGATCTGAAGCCTGCTTGTGGAAAAGTAACGTTTGTGGGGTAAAGTAGGTGATCTCTGTAGAAGTTCTGTTCTTAAAAACTGGACATGACAGAAATGGAGAATCATACAGAAGAAGAGAGGGATTAAAGACAGCAAATAAATTATCACCAGTGAGGAATACTTCATAATATAGCAGTGAATTTATATTAGAAAACAATGAATTTAGTATCTTCTTTCCTAGAAAGGAAAAAGCAACAGAATCTTACTATCTTACTGACCTTTGGGTAAGGAGCAACACTTGCATTTATTTGTGATTTGTTGTGTGATTTAATTACTAGTGGAAAAATTTAATCTTACTGGTTTGTTAATGATATTTAAGAGAGGCAGTAGCACAACAGAAGTCCCATTAAAAATGAAGAAAGAATAGAGAATGTGTTCTAATAGATTCTTTTTCAGAGAAGGATCTTAAACCTGAACGTATGTATATCACTCTTTGAAGACTGCTCATATTTCCACTTCCTTTTCTTAACTCAATATTGAATAATTTTGTAGTTGCTTTTCCCTTTTGGGGCTGGTATTCCTGTTTTGATCACTTACAGCAGGTCATGCTGGCCTCCTGAGGATGTCAGAATATGCATTTAGCATACTAAATTGACTATTATATTTAAAAAAATAATTAGCAAACTGACATACTTTGACACAACCTGTTGAGCAGAGAGCCTTTTTAAGAACTTCTGCTTGGAGGAGGAGACAGCTCCTAGGGAAATAAGGAGAGTTTTCAGTTTCATATTTGAATGCTATACAATGTTCCACTTGAATAGCTTCAATTTGATCAACAAATGAGATTGTAACTCAAAAGAAACTACCATGCAAATTCCAAACTTGGAAATACATGTGGTACACAACAAATGTGATGAAATTCAGTAAGAATAATGGGCACCTGATAGATGGTGCCACAGTTTCCACGGGGTAATTTTCACTTTCCTCCTTGTCTGTTGTTCAAATTGTATACAGTGTAGAGCTGTCTGAAATCCCATTGTGACAGCTCTACTCACCTACACGATTCTTTAAAAAGACTCTTTCTGTCTAAAATAGAGCCTGAGAACAGGGTAGAGTAAGAACTCTTTGTCTTTCACTTGAAATTGTTATTCTCCATTTTCAAAAAATGCAACTCTGAAATGATTGACTCATATTATTTTTGACACTAAATTACTCCATTTATCACTAACAGTACAGAGAATATCTGAGGTGATGACTGATATAAAAATAATGGAAATTCATCATTTATTGACAATTTAAATCCTTTATTTAGTAAGGTGACTGTGAGTGGAAACATCAACTAGTTAGTATTCAATCCTAACATGATTCTAGTTTTTGACTCTTGGATTTAGATAATAAAAAATAAGCCAGAAAATAAGGAAATCAAATTATTTGCTTGAATACATCACATTTTAGATGCTTTCCTTTGGGGACAGGGTAATCGAAAATTTCAGCTTGTGCTCTATTCCCACCACAGTCATTACTGGGACAAAACAACTAGCAATATTTTATCTAATTAATAACTTAGATGGGCAAACAGAGCTCTTAAAGGGAATGTGGTTGTAAGTATAAAACATGATTATTTTCTTTAATTTCATTCTCTTTATAAAAATACCCTAAAATCTTGATTGGATTTGCAGGGCAACTCAAAATTATATCACTAAAACAACAAAGACCCAACCCATGAGGATATTAGATCACAGACGACTCATAAGGGAGGGCCCTACTGTTACATCTTTTTCTCTTTTGACCTGTCAGTTTTGTTTAAATAAAAATGCCTACATATAAAGATAAAAACATTCATATTCTGCACTGTAAATTTGCTCTTATTGATATCATGGGAGATAGGATTCACGGATGTTAGTTTCCTTAATGGTGCTGATTGTCCTAGCTGCTTTGTACTTATTGCTGATACGAGGTCTCAGATACATGTTTGAATACTGTGTATGAAGCATTTGAAACAGCTCTGTTTTCAAATATAATTCTTTTTTTATGGTAAACAGATTTTAACTCACACTTATGTATCAGGAGAGGGCTGCTTTATTCTATAGTCTCACAAAATATTGAATTGACCCTAGAGGGAGATTCTCACAACTTGAGCTAACCACCCCACATAACACATAGTATGATAGGTAAAATCTTCAGAAAAGGCCATTTTAGGAAGAGAGCACATAAGTTTCATCATTGGGAATATGATGAGAAAGAAATTGTTCTCAGAAGATTAGTTTATGATGGTTTAACCCAGAAGGTGTTTATTCTTAAAATTTTCTGCACAAATGGACAAAACAACTTTGTTATCTCTAAAATTCTTCACTTTTAAAGTCACAACTATTCCTGAAATAAGGCAATGAGAATGGAAAACTTTGGCATTGTGCTTAGGATAGTGGTTGGCAAAACCTTGTGCCTGATACCTTTTATGGGAGTGTAATTAGAATTCAATTTCAAATATTGTCAAATTTCAAAATGTATCATTAGTGATAGTCAAATGGCCCAATTTCATTTGTAATTATTTGGGGCCAGTACAAAATAACTTGAGCTGGAATAAATTTTTCTAGACTGATATCCTTTTAGGGATCCCCATTTAGGGGCTAATTTTGACCACTCTTCTTTAAATATTTAATAAAGTAGATCCAGCTTTCCCTCACAGCTATGATGGGAATACCTCCTCTGCCACAAATTAGCCTAGGATTCTTGCAAGGTAAATTTCTCCTCTTTAACATATTTTTCTCAAGATATTCTTCACTTTACAATTTACTTTAAAAGTATACAATTTAATGGTTTTTATTATTTTCAGAGAGTGAAATATAGCACTAAAATCTAATAATATTTAGCACATTTCCATTTGTTTTTGGCTATTTGTACATTTTCTATGAAGAACTGTGTTACTGAGACTAAACCCAGAAATGCTATACCACTGAGCTACCTCCTAAGTATTTTTAAATTTTTTTAAATTTTGAGACAGAATTTTACTAAGTTGCTGAACTGGTGATCCTCCTGTCTAGTCTATGGAGTTGCTGGGATTACTGATGTGTGTTACCACACCTTGCTATTGAGTGTTTTGTTTGTTTGTTTGTTTGTTTGTTTTGGTACTGGGGATTGAACTCAAGGGCACTTTACCACTGAGATACATCTCCAGTCTTTTTCACTTGTTATTTTAAAAATTTTGACATGGGATCTTGCTAGGTTGCTGAGGCAACTAGCTAAATTTGCAAGGCTGGTCTCAAATTGCAATCCTCTTGTCTCAGCCTCCCATGTTGCTGAGATTACATGTGTGTGCTACCACACTCTGCTGTTGAGTGTTTTTAACATGAAGTAGAGTTGGATTTTGTCAAGCACTTTACCTTCGCCTGTTGACATGATTGTGGATTTTCTCTTTTTCCCATTTATATCATATATGACTGGTTGATTTTGGTATTTGCGTCAGTCTTGCATTAGACTCAGGCCATCTTGATTTGACCCTTTTAGTGGGGAATATATGCCCTATGGGTAAACTGGGTAGATGTCAATGAAGACACACTATTCAAGCTGCCAAGCCTACTACAAAGCTTTTGACGTACAAGAGGGCACATGGATCCTGTGGCCCTTCTTCCACACTCCAGTAGAATATAACTTCTATGATACAGAACTAGAGGTGTTACCAGGTCCCAGGATAGTGTCCTGAATCTGGAGATACTGACTGACTGGACTTGGTTCCCTTACCTGAATCAGGAGTAAGAGAAAAATAATATAAATAGGAAAATTTAATTTATTTGTAGTTTGGCCAATTTGGGAAGATAGCTAATCTGCCTTCTCCCAACCCACAGAAACATTATAATTTATAGGAAGGACCATTCATGGAGAACAAAAGCCAAGAAATGTACTTAGCAGATTGAGTCAGACAGTGGGCCTGGGAGTTCATTCTGTAATTCTGATTTTCCAAGTTCTGTTGCATCTGTCTGGAGCCAGGAGCCAAGTCTTTGGGGGTCAGTTTCAGCTTCCATTCTTAGTATGAGATGATTGCCTTTTGGAAGCTAGAATGGAGAAAATGGCTTATAAAACAGGTTAGCAGGATAATGGTGGGGACTGAGGAAAAATAACAACAATTTGAGGCTTCTTTGAAAATTCCCAATTTTAAATGGGAACAAGCAATAGTGATGGACTTACCCCCTTGAAGATGTTACAGAGTTTGACTGGGAGCTGGCAGAAGATACAATGTTGTCTTATTGGCACTACACACTCAGATTGGAGCTTCCATCATGCTGAGCTGGGGGAAAGAAAGGAATGGGTCATAGCTCAATTATCATAGACCCTTGCTGTTCTTACTGCATATCCTCTTAAGTAAATGTTGTTCTATTTGCTGTATCACAGTAGGAAAGTTTCTGGAGATTTTAAGTGGCTGTTTATATACATTCATTTTTTTGTTTTCTTTTGTTATTCTCACCATTTATAGCAATTTCACTGGGTTGAGAGTCCAAGAGTTCCTCACACTGCCATCCCAGTATGTGATCTTTACCTAATTAACCAGGTTGTTTCTGCTGAATGTTCAACCTTATTTTTGTTCCAGCTCATCACAGTCTCTTCTAATTTTTATCCTACAGGGATCCCAATTTAAAACCAAGTTCATTTTTCTTGATTTCCCTCAATAATTGCTTATACAAAACAACTGAGAGTAATGAATTTATTTTTTATCATTTCTGTCTCAGGGAATATTTTTATCATAAATGTAGAATTTCAACCCTGTAGTTTATTGCCATGTTACTTGCCTTCTTTACTTTATCTTTTCTCTCACTTCCAAGACTTTTCAAATTTCAGAAATTTGTAACATTCCTTCATCTTTATTATACAGAGCAACTGACTATTCCTTTTGGCTTTGATCTATTGTCTTCAGGCTCTGGGAGCTCTTCTTCTGTAACAAAATGACCTATCAATCTTTATTTTTTTCCATAATAGGAAGTTGGCTATCGGCCAATTTTTTATTTCCTTTGATTGTTATCTAGTTTTAGGACTTTATTCCAAACCTGTCCACAATTCATCTTTCACACAATTTCTTTTCATGTCCTTTCTCCACATTCAGGAACCTGTCTCTGCCTCATATTTTGACAAGCTATAGTAATGATGAATAAGGTCATGGTCTCATCATTAAATCTTAAGAATATTTGACATTATTCATAGCTAAGAACAGAATTACACTTCTGTGTTAGTCAGCTTTTGATCACTGTGACCAAATTACTGGACAAGACCAACTTGGAGGAAAAGTTTATTTTGGGTCACAGTTTCAGAGGTTCAATCCACAGTCAGTTGGTTTTATCACTCTGGACCTGAGATGAGGCAGAGCATCATGGCCAAAGGGCCTTGGCAGAGCAGTGCTGTTCTATTCATGGCAGCCAGAATCAGAGAGAGAAACGTGAAAGGGCCACCGGGAAGAAGTGAAAGGAGAACTCTTCCAGGGCATGCACTCAGTGATTTACCTCCTCCATTCATTATCATCATCAGGAAAAAAAAAAAAAAAAAAGAGAGAGAAAGAGTTGAATTTTATGTCACGGAGAAATACTAGAAAAAGTTAATTTTGTGTGCATAACCTATGAATGTCAGACTGTGCCTGAATCTTAGTCCTTAAAGTAGTTAACAGTTAAAGAGTATTAAGGATTCATATACCTGAAACTGGCCTAGGTACTTGTGTGTCTCATTTAATTAACATTAAATCCTGTGATGTAGGCACTAATTTTTATGTACTTTGCAGTTGAAAAAAATGAGACACTGTCACAAATCTAGTAGGTGTCTGAGCCTTAGTACATACTAGAATTTATGCCTTTCTTACTTTACCATCACTAATATTTACTTTTAGTTGTTTTTTAAGTTGTAGATGAACACAAGGTCTCTATTTAATTAATTCTTTTTCTGTAGTGCTAAGGATGGAAACCAGTGCCTCACATGGGCTAGGCAAAGGCTGTACCACTGAGCTACAACTCCAACCCCTTAACACCACTAATCTTAACTTCCATATATACTTTCTTTCCTTTTCACTTTTCTGGGCTTATTTATCTCCACATCCTTACCCCTTTCTCATGAGCTCAGTCTAGCTCAATTTTTATAACTCTTACTGATTTTTGAGTAACTCCAACCCACTTGTCTAATCCAGGTCCTAGGGGAGCCAGTCTTTTCCTTCTCTGCCCTTTGCAACTACTATGGAATGTTCTATTTATTATTTGTACCAACATATGAAGAACAAAAAGACTATGTGTCAATTAAACGTATTAAGACATGATCAGAAATATGCTACCTGTGAATAAAATCTGATTTACCTCATTCTTTTGTAAAGAAGATTCTACTGTAATACAACCAAACTGATTTATTTACATATTGTATATGGCTACTTTCACAATATAATGGCATAGTTGACTAGTTAAGAGAAATAATATGACTTAAAAAATAAGAAATATTTACTATTCAGCCCATTACTAAAAAACAATGTGCCTATGATTGCATTAGATTCATACATTCTATCCACTCTAGAAATGTGTTCAATAGATATTTTAGAAATGAAATTGAAGACTTTTTTAATTAAATTTTTTTCAGTGCCAAAAAATCATGTTTATTCATCTCAGACATATATGTTTATAATTAGTTAAAACATAAGAAATTCTAATATCAAAAGAAGGGATATGAGGAAGTCATAGAGAAGGGGACTCAACTCACAATGGGGTCCTTGATACACATTATGGAAAAGAACTTAAGCACACATCAGATAGTGAGGTGCAGAGTTTTATATAGGAAAACAAGGAATACATATTCCTTGTGTATGCAGGCTATCTAAAGAGTGAAAAGTGCTTTTGGGGTTCTCAGGCTTTTCTTTAAAAGGAAACTTGGTGAGGGGTGTGCATGGAAGGTATATGGGGATGGTTTATGGTTGTCTGGTAGTTTTCAGGATCCTTCAATTAATGTCTTCTCTCTCCATTATCTGACCAAAATATAATGTTGAAAAAGTACTCTGTATTTCAAGTTTTGTATCTCACTTTGCTCAATCTTTTCTAAAACTATGTGTATTAGTGGGCTAATTAACAGTGCACAGAGCAATTTTCATAAGTGGGTGAATTTCCAGTAATTTAAAGATTGCAAGTGAATATTTGTAGATTTCCCAGAAATTTGGGAGTGATAGACCCAGGAGTGGGAACTGACATGGGGAGGAAAGGTATGAGGAACTTCAGCATAGGGCTTTTAGATCAAAGTGAGAGTCTCCTTTTTCTTCCTTTTTGTTTCCTTTTTACCTTTAATTTTTTTTTTCTTTTATCCTACCTCACCAAGAGAAGCAAACTTTCATTTCAGTACCTACAACAGTGACTCCTCAGCAAACTTGTTATTGGAATTAAAGGTCTGGCTGCCTATTGCTCCACCACCAAGTCAGAACAGAATATGGTAGGAAGGAATCAGGTTTATTCAAGGGCCAACAATCTTGAGTAGATAGAGGAACTATCACATCATTGTAATGAGACAAGGAAATAACAGGAATTAATAGTTGTGTGTTATATAGTTATAATAAGCTGTGTTTGGTATTTGTCTGGACTTGTAAAACTAAAATCATAAAAGGCGCCTGGTGACAAACTTGCTGTGTGGCAGGATGACACTTCTGAACAATGCTGATATGAACCTTCATCTATGATTTGAGTGGTGGCTCCTAGTATAGTCGTGTTCTGGTCTTTACAATGAAGACCAGAGCATGACTGGGCTGAAAATCACTACTTAAACCCCTGGACTTTTGGAGTAAGCTGTCAACAGCACCGTGACAAGAGGACTCCACATTGCTCTCTCTCTTGACATGCCCCAGCTGCTGTTCACTCTATCGCTGATTGCTGATCGACTGTTGTCATTGAGGCCAGACAACTGACCACCTCTCCCACGGCGATGACTGCCACCCAGCCTCTGGCTTATTGGACACCCGAGGACATCCAAAGACATCCGAGGAGCTGAGAGAGGCTAAGGCTGAGAAGAATCCCCTTGGTCTTGCTGACTTCTTGGCTAAGAGACATAGCATGGAGTAAGTCCATGGGGATTGGACTCTAGGTGAATAAGGGAGTGAAGCTTCAATGTATTTGTGACTTGCTATTATCAGGAATGTTAAGTTGAGTGTGCATTGCATGAATAAAATCCACTTGTTGGAACCAAACTTGATTCCTCTCTTAGTGCTTGCGACAATCATAACTCTATCTTGGGGGGCTCAGAGGCACAAAAGGTTTTTATGAGGAGGTAAAAGAGGTATATTGGGACAATGGCAATGGCAGGAAGACCAAGTATTGAGTGGGGGTCTTCCTCATCCAGGACCTGTGTGTTCTTTTTCCTTCTTTTATGGAACATACAGGGAACCTTAAACTCCCGGGGTTAGCTTCTGCATTTTCTTTACAAACAGACACATTAATTTTCTTCAATTTAATACACATCCTTTGTGTTAGCTGATGACAAAATAAATGCTATTTACCATAGAACTAAAGACTAAAGAGAGGCATTACAAAGGTCACCAGATGTTCTGAGTTTAATAAATCTAAAGAAAGATCATTTAGCAGTTAATGGCTTAACCATTTAGGTGGGGCCTCTCTTTAGAATTTAGAATACCAAGCAAAAGGGAGGGGAGGCAAGAGTAATTTTGACAAGGCCAGCCTCCAGAAGGTGCTACCCTGTTATACACAAAGTATCATATTTAGGATGCACAATACAATTTTATTCAATGTAGTAAATATTTACTAAGCCTCTATTGAGAGAAGAATTTGGGGATACAGAGAAAGAAAATGGATATGCTGAGTCTCATAAAGAGAAGTGCCAAGGACTATTGATGGGATTGCAAATTAGTGCAACCACTGTAGAAATCAGTATGCAGGTTCTTCAAAAAATTAGAAATGGAGTTGCCACATGACCTAGTTATACCAATCCTTGGTATGTATCCAAAAGAACTGCAGTTAGCATAGTATAGCGATACACATATATCTACGTTTGTAGCAGCACTATTCACAGTAGACAGTATGGGACATGCCTGTCAACAGATTAATGAAGAAAAAATATGGTATGTTTGTGTGTGTGTGTGTGTGTGTGTGTGTGTGTGTGTGTACTAACTGGAACTGAAGGACATTATGTTAAATAATCCAGGATCAGAAAGTCAAAGGTCACATGTTTTCTCTCATATGTAGGAGTTAGAAAAAAGGGAAAAAAGGGGGGATCTAATAAAATTAAAAGGGTAACTAGTAGAATAAAGGAACGGGAAAATGGAAGAAAGTGAGACAGGAGGTAGATTGGCTATAGGCAGATAGAAATGGGAACCTCAGAGAATGGAATCCCACCACCCTACATTAAAACCCTGGGCTAAAGCATTTTTTGATTATTTGTTTTTGACTGCTTGACTGGAAGGCCCCATTCACAGTTGGATGCCCACACATTCTGTTTCTGCCCCAGGCTTCCCTGACTACCCTAACATTAGTCAACCCCAAAGTGTTGGTTTGAACTCAAGCGATTCTTTGATTTTAAGGAACAGTTACAGAATAAACTCAGGTTAAAAACACATTAAACCATCTCATTACAGGAATATGAAATTAAACTTATACACATTCAATTGAGTCAGAGAAAGAGAACAGTTAGGAAGGACACTTCAATGAAAGGTTAATTCCTCATCAAAACAGTATAAACAACCCTAGACAGAGAGCCACAAACAGTGCTCTCTTTGGGATATTTCCTATGATCGCCCAACGCCCGCGGGGACAATCACAATGCGTACGCTCGTCTTGATCACAGGAACCAAAAAGGGCTTTATTCCGCAAGTCTCAGACTTATATTGAGAACATCAGCCTATCAGAGAGTAGACTACCAGGAAAGTCAGCCTATCAAGGAACAGTCTCCAGGCAGATACCAGGATCGCCTCATGTACAACAGTCAACCAGAGTTACTTCCTAAAACTTGTATATGAGTGCAGCTATGTCTGGCAAGCTGCCAGGCGCCATCTTAGAGATCAGGCCACTGTGCGGCTCTGGGGCCCTCAGAGCCCGCCCCTGACATCTCCCCATTATTCTTTTTTATTTTTTTTTATTTTTTAATTTTATTTATTTATTTATTTTTTTTTTATTGTATACAAATGGGATACATGTTGTTTCTCTATTTGTACATGGAGTCAAGGCATACCATTTGTGTAATCATACGTTTACATAGGGCAATGATGTTTATTTTTTCTTTCCCTTCTCCCCACCCCTCCCACCCCTCTTTTCCCTCTATACAGTCCTTCTTTCCTTATTCTTACCACTCTCCTTATCCCTAAACCTAAACCTAACCCTAAACCTAATGCTAACCCTCCCACCCCCAATTATATGTCCTCATCCGCTTATCAGTGAGATCATTCGTCCTTTAGTTTTTTGAGATTGACTTATCTCACTTAGCATGATATTCTCCAATTTCATCCATTTGCCTACAAATGCCATAATTTTATCATTCTTCATTGTGGAGTAATATTCCATTGTATATATATGCCACAGTTTCTTTATCCATTCATCAACTGAAGGACATCTAGGTTGGTTCCACAATCTGGCTATGGTGAATTGAGCAGCAATGAACATTGATGTGGCTGTATCTCTGTAGTATGCTGATTTTAAGTCCTTTGGGTATAGGCCAAGGAGTGGGATAGCTGGGTCAAATGGTGTTTCCATTCCAAGCTTTCTGAGGAATCTCCACACTGCTTTCCAGAGTGGCTGCACTAATTTGCAACCCCACCAGAAATGTATGAGTGTTCCTTTTTCACCACATCCTCGCCAACACCTATTGTTGCTTGTATTCTTGATAATCGCCATTCTAATTGGGGTGAGATTAAATCTTAGGGTGGTTTTGATTTGTATTTCCCTTATTACTAGGGATGTTGAACATTTTTTCATATATCTGTTGATTACTTGTACATCTTCTTCTGTGAAGTGTCTGTTCATTTCCTTAGCCCATTTGTTGATTGGATTATTTGTATTCTTCGTGTAGAGTTTTTTGAGTTCTTTATAGATTCTGGAAATTAGCGCTCTCTCTGAGGTATGGTTGGCAAAGATATTCTCCCACTCTGTAGGCTCTCTCTTCACATTTCTGATAGTTTCCTTTGCTGAGAGAAAGTTTTTTAGTTTGAATCTATCCCAGTTGTTGATTCTTGCTTTTATTTCTTGTGCTATGGGAGTCCTGTTAAGGAAGTCTGATCCTAAGCCAACAAGTTGAAGATTTGGACCTACTTTTTCTTCTATAAGATGCAGGGTCTCTGGTCTGATTCCGAGGTCCTTGATCCATTTTGAGTTGAGTTTTGTGTAGGGTGAGAGATAGGGGTTTAATTTCATTCTATTGCATATGGTTTTCCAGTTTTCCCAGCACCATTTGTTGAAGAGGCTATCTTTTCTCCATTGCATATTTTTGCAACCTTTGTCTAGTATGAGAAAATTGTATTTATTTGGGTTTGTGTCCATGTCCTCTACTCTGTACCATTGATCTACCTGTCTGTTTTGGTACCAATACCATGTGGTTTTTGTTACTATTGCTTTGTAGTAGAGTTGAAGATCTGGTATTGCAATACCCCCTGCTTCACTCTTGCTACTGAGGATTGCTTTAGCTATTCTAGGTTTTTTATTCTTCCAGATGAATTTCATAATTGCTTGCTCTATTTCTGCAAGGTACATCATTGGGATTTTAATTGGAATTGCATTGAATCTGTATAGCACCTTAGGTAGTATAGCCATTTTGACAATATTAATTCTGTCTATCCAGGAACATGGGAGATCTTTCCATCTTCTAAGGTTTTCTTGAATTTCTTTCTTTAGTGTTCTGTAGTTCTCATTGTAGAGGTCTTTCATCTCTTTTGTGAGATTGATTCCCAAGTATTTTATTTTTTTTGATGCTATTGTGAATGGGGTAGTTTTCCTAATTTCTCTTTCTGAAGATTCATCACTTATGTATAAAAATGCATTGGATTTATGAGCATTGATCTTGTAACCTGCTACTTTACTGAATTCACTTATGAGTTCTAAAAGTTTCCTGGTGGAATTTCCAGATTCCTCTAAATATATAATCATGTCATCAGCGAACAGGGATAGTTTGAGTTCTTCTTTTCCTATTCGTATCCCTTTAATTTCTTTGGTTTGTCTGATTGCTCTGGCTAGAGTCTCAAGGACGATGTTGAATAGAAGTGGAGAAAGAGGGCATCCCTGCCTTGTTCCAGTTTTTAGGGGGAATGCTTTCAGTTTTTCACCATTTAGAATGATATTAGCCATGGGCTTAACGTAGATGGCCTTTATAATGTTAAGGAATGTTCCCACTACCCCAAATTTTTCTAGTGTTTTGAGCATGAAGGGATGCTCTATTTTATCGAATGCTTTTTCTGCATCTATTGAAATAATCATGTGATTCTTGACTTTAAGTCTGTTGATATGGTGAATGACATTTATTGATTTCCGAATGTTGAACCAACCTTGCATCCCTGGGATAAAATCCACTTGATCGTGGTGCACTATCTTTTTAATATATATTTGTATGCGATTTGCTAAAATTTTGTTGAGAATTTTTGCGTCGATGTTCATTAAGGATATTGGTCTGAAATTTTCTTTCCTCGATGTGTCTCTGTCTGGTTTAGGTATCAGGGTGATATTGGCTTCATAGAATGAGTTTGGGAGGGTTCCCTCCTCTTCTATTTCATGGAATAGTTTGAGGAGTATTGGAATGAGCTCTTCTTTAAAGGTTTTGTAGAACTCGGCTGAGAACCCATCTGGTCCTGGACTTTTCTTTGTTGGTAGGCTATTGATGACCTCTTCTATTTCATTGCTTGAAATTGGTTTATTTAAGTTGTGTATGTCCTCCTCGTTCAGTTTAGGTAATTCATATGTCTCTAGAAATTTGTTGATGTCTTCGAGGTTTTCTGTTTTGTTGGAGTATAGATTTTCAAAATATCTTCTAATTATGTTTTGTATTTCACTCTTGTCTGTTGTGATGTTTCCTTGTTCATTCCGAATTTTAGTAATTTGAGTTTTCTCTCTCTTTCTCTTTGTTAGTGTGGCTAAGGGTTTATCAATTTTGTTTATTTTTTCAAAGAACCAACTGTTTATTTTGTTAATTTTCCAATTGTTTCTTTTGTTTCAATTTCATTGATTTCGGCTCTGATTTTAACTATTTCCTGTCTTCTACTACTTTTGGTATTGGTCTGCTCTTCTTTTTCTAGCGCTTTGAGCTGTAGTGTTAAGTCATTTTTTTGTTGATTTCTACTTCTTTTTTTGAATGCGCCCCATGAAATAAATCTTCCTCTAAGTACTGCTTTCATAGTGTCCCAGAGATTTTGATATGATGTGTCTTTGTTCTCGTTTACTTCTAAGAATATTTTATTTCCCTCCTGATGTCTTCTGTTATCCATTCATCATATAATAGTGTATTATTTAATCTCCAGATATTGGAGAAGTTTCTGTTTTTTATTCTGTCATTTATTTCTAATTTCAATCCATTATGATCTGATAGAGTACAAGGTAGTATCTCTATCTTCTTGTATTTGCTAACAGTAGCTTTGTGGCATAAAATATGGTCTATTTTAGAGAAGGATCCATGTGCTGCTGAGAAGAAAGTGTATTCATTCTTTGTTGGATGGCATATTCTATATATGTCCGTTAAGTCTAAATTGTTGATTGTGTTGTTGAGATCTATAGTTTCTTTATTCAATTTTTGTTTGGACGATCTATCCAGTGGTGAGAGAGGTGTGTTAAAATGGCCTAGTATTATTGTGTTGTGGTCTATTTGATTTCTGGAATTGAGAAGGATTTGTTTGACGTACGTGGATGAGCCAATGTTCGGGACATAGATATTTATGATTGTTATGTCTTGCTGATTTATGCTTCCCTTAAGCAGCATGTAATGTCCTTCTTTATCCCTTCTGACTAGTTTTGGTTTGAAGTCCACATTATCTGAAATGAGGATGGATACTCCAGCTTTTTTGCTGTGTCCGTGTGCATGGTATGTTTTTCCCCATCCTTTCACCTTTAGTCTATGGGTGTCTCTTTCTATGAGATGAGTCTCTTGCAGGCAGCATATTGTTGGATTTTTCTTTTTAATCCAATCTGCCAGTCTGTGTCTTTTGATTGATGAATTCAGGCCATTAACATTCAGGGTTATTATTGTGATATGATTTGTATTCCCAGTCAATTGACTCATATTTTTTTTGACATGATTTGGTTTCTCCTTTATTTGGCTATTCCTTTAGGCTAGCACCTCCTGTTGCTGATTTGCATCCTTGTTTTTCATCTCTTCCTCATGGAATATTTTGCTGAGAATGTTCTGTAATGCAGGCTTTCTTTTTGTAAATTCCTTTAGCTTTTGTTTATCATGGAAGGATCTTATTTCATCATCAAAATTGAAGGTAAGTTTTGCTGGGTATAAGATTCTTGGTTGGCATCTGTTTTCTTTCAGGGCTTGGTATATGTTTTTCCAGGCCCTTCTAGCTTTTAAGGTCTGGATTGAAAAATCTGCTGATATTCTTATTGGTTTCCCTCTGAATGTAATTTGATTCTTTTCTCTCGCGGCCTTTAAAATTCTGTCTTTATTTTGTATGTTAGGTTTTTTCATAATAATGTTCCTTGGTGTGAGTCTGTTGTAATTTTGTATGTTTGGAGTTCTATAAGCCTCTTGTACTTGGTTTTCCATTTCATTCTTCAGATTTGGGAAATTTTCTGTTATTATTTCATTGAATAGATTGTTCATTCCTTTGGTTTGTTTCTCTAAGCCTTCCTCAATCCCAATAATTCTTAAATTTGGCCTTTTTATGATATCCCATAATTCTTGTAGATTCTGTTCATGATTTCTTACCATCTTTTCTGTTTGGCCAACTTTGCTTTCAAGATTAAATAATTTGTCTTCAATGTCTGAGGTTCTGTCTTCCAGGTGTTCTATCCTATTGGTTATGCTTTCTATGGAGTTTTTAACTTGGTTTATTGTTTCCTTCATTTCAAGTATTTCAGTTTGTTTTTTTTTTCAGTATCTCTAACTCTTTATTGAAATGATCTCTTGCTTCCCATATTTGGTCGTTTAACTGTTGATTGGTGCGATCCTTTGATGCCTGCATTTGCTCTTTCATCTCCTCCTTCAATGCCTGCATTTGCTCTTTCATCTCCTCATTAGCTTCCCTGATCGTTTTAATTATGTACATTCTGAACTCCCTTTCTGACGTTTCTTGTGCTGTGCTGTCATTGGGTTTTATTGATGTAGTATCTAGGTTTGTTTGGGACATTTTCTTCCCTTGTTTTCTCATATTGGTCAGCTGTCAGTGGGACACTGAGATATTTCAGTTTTCCACTATTGGCTTATAGTGTCCTGGTAGATTTTCAGTGTATCACCTCCCAGCCTTCAGTAGCCTGATGTCTTGGAGGAATCTGATAATGCAGCGCATCCGAAGAAAACTGCCCCTAGCCCCCTACTGGTTCCACGGTTTGGAACTGGCTCTGTGCGGAAAGGCTCTCACTGTGGGCCTGCACTGTGCAGCTGGCCGTGTGGGAGGAGCCCACTGCCGGAGTGTGTAAGGCTACCTTGGAAAGACTCTAGCTGCCCTGCCCGGCTCCGATAAGCCACCTCTATCTGGGCCTGCCACCCGGGCCGAGCTTTACCCAGTGGACAGACTCACCTGTGGCTCTATTTCAGTCCGAGTCTCTCAATGCCTCCCCTTCTTAACTCCTGGGTTCTGGAGGCCGCCATCTTGGATCGCCCTGTGAAGAGAGCCTGCGGCCGGAGTGGGCAGAGCCGCCTGAAGAGGTCTCTGGCTGCCCTGCCCTGATCCCAGAGTCTGCTTGCGGATCAAAGCTCTCCGTTGGTTCGGGGGCTTGTGGCTGGTTCTATGTAGAAAACCTCTCACTGGGCGGTCTGGTCTGAGAAACTAGCCTTGAAAGGCACCTCCCACCGCAGGGGTCCAGGCTACTTGGGGAGGTCTCTGGCTGCCCTATCCTGGTCCCTGAAGCTGTTTGTGTGCCAGAGTACGCTGTGCTGCGCTGGCTCCAGGACTTGGAGCTTGTTCTGGTCAGAAAGACTCTCCCCCATTATTCATTAAATAAAGAAAAGATGACTTGGGACCATGCCTGTCTTAGGTTGTCCATGGCAAATTACATCCTTACCCGTCGTTGGAATTCTGACCTCCAGGCGTCAGAACCCTGTCTTAGGTTGGTATGCATTTCCACGGATCTTACCCGTCTTTGACTACTAGTCCAGCATGCTTAGCCGTACTTGGGGGGATGTGCCTGTCTCAATGGCTGTCAAAGCCTGTACTATAGTCCGTCGATGACGTCGGGCATCTTGGCGAGCTCTGATTTGGCTGCGTATAACATAGGCTATCCCTAAGCAGATCAGAACAGCTACTATTCCAGCCCACTGTTTTGTCAATCCCAGGGCTTTAGATAACAAAGAGAACATCTCGGATACCGATGCCACTTGAACCCTGGTGGCATTGACTCTGAGTATTTCAGCTCGTAGCTGACTGGTTAAATTATCAAACGTAGATGACCAATTGCCAGTAAGGTAGACAGAGAGATTTTTAGATAACATAGCCGCAGAGCTAAGGTTATTATAAGCAATAGGGGTGACACACACTGCTCTTAAAGGATAAACATATCCCAGTCCCAAAAGTTCTTGCAAGATATCCACTTGTTCTTGTAGTAAGTCCACTCTTTGATTTACAAGGAGTATGCCTGCCTTAAAATGGTTGTTTAGAGCTTCTTGAGTCTGTAAGGCTGTAGCTGTATTTTTGGCCAAGTGATTGACTGCTGTTGCTGTAGGTATGGCAGTTGCTAGTGCTGCTGTTGCAGAAACCACTATTGCAGTGACCACAGCCGCTGTGATGCCAAAATCTCTCTTGTCTCTAGATAGTAGTACTGGCAGTTCTGTATCTGTAACAGAGACTGGAACAGGTAGGAAGGTAGGAATACGCATTTGCTTGAGGTGCAATTGAGAAGAGAAGAAGTTAAAAACATAAAAGAGGGGGGGACACACAAACTGGGGTAGGTCAAAAGGTAATATTTCTGGTACGCGTAGATTGTGAGGCAGCACCAGTGAACCTAGAACTGTTTGTTCACCTGGGTGAAAAGAAAGCGTGGCTAAGGGGTGAAAGACTGTAGTAATGGGAAACTTCAGTTTTAATGTTGTAGAATTAACATGGAATTGTTGATGATAATTTTTTGCTGCCTCAAATGCAGAAAAAATGTGGGAATCATTAGTTGCTATGTCTGCTACATTATTCCCTAGAGCTAAAGGTCCAGGTAAATTGGTATGAACTCTGATATGTCCAATAAAGAAATAATTATAACAATCCCAAATCATTTGTTGTAAAGTTCAAAAGGATAAAAAATAGTAGAGTTGAGGCAATAAGCCCTGCACATTCTAAGTTACTGAGAGCTTGAACTACATATAAACTATCTGAGTAGGGAAAAGGAATGTTTGGACTTTATCTAGATAACAAATAGCTCCAGTCTCTGTTTTGGATTCATCAGTGAAAATCACAGGAGCCTTAGGAATAGGTTGTTGTCAGGTAGCTCTTGGGAATATTACAGAATTATTACTACAAAATTGCATATAAGGATGTTTAGGATAGTGAATATCAAAGTCAGCTTGAGTGGAGCATCTAACAACAGTCCAAGAATCCATGAAATTACATAACCAAGAAAGTTGATGCTTATCATAGGGAATAATGATAGTAGTTGGATGAATTCCAAACACTGTGATAGATGATTTAAGTGCCTTTAAGATTACTTGAGCTACTGCTTCAGGGTAGGGTAAGAGAGTTTTATTGGGTGAACAGGCTAGATGGACCCAAAACAAGGAACCCTCTTGCCAAAAGACTCCAGTGGGTGGTTTCTTGTTAGGAATAACAATGAATTGTAATGGCTGAGAGAGATCAATACGATCTACTTGGGCCTTATTTAATCTTTTTTGTATAATATTCAAAACCAGACGTGCTTCAGGAGTGAGCTCTCTGGGAGATGTGGGATGGGGATCCCCTTGTAAGATATTAATTGGGCTTCTAAGAATTCTTGTGTAGTACCAACTTGAACCTTTTCAGGGGCTATAATGAGTCCCCATAATTTGAGTTGTAATATTAATTCAGAGTAAATATCCTTTAAAATATCTTCCTCAGAGTGGCATAATAATATATTTGGAGTATTAAAAATAGGGGTATTCCAAGGAGAAGTTGAAGGTCTAATATGATTTGCTTCTAATTGTTGTTGTACCAGTTCTTGGGCCACTTTAAGTTTTTCTAATGTCAGGGGCCACTGAGAGACCCACACTGGTGCATTGGACTTCCAAGTTATTTTTACGTACTTTTGTTCAGTGGCCCCAAGGAAAAACCCAAGCCTTGGCGACCTCGATTGCCCTTAACACTAATTGACTGGGTATTTCCTGGCCATAACAGCCAAGCCCCTTGTCCCATTTATGACCTTGTTTTACCATTAGATTTTAAGCCTTTTGGCTATAATGGCCTTCTGTAGTGAGTACTAAATCCATTTGTATGAGAATATCTCTGCCCCATAAATTAACAGGTAAATGGTCTAAGACATAAGGTTGAAATGTTCCCTGTTGGCCCTCTTCATTTTTCCAAGTTAATACAGCACTACTCCTTTGTGGGCTAGTAGCTACACCCAATCCCCTTAAAGTTTGTTCCACTACTTGTAGAGGCCATTCTTTTGGCCAATCTTTTAGGGTAATAATGCTAGTATCAGCTCCTGTATCTAGGAGTCCCAAAAATTCTCTATTTTTAATCTTTATTTTAAGCATTGGCCTATTTTTTAAGTCCATGGTAAGACAGGCAAAATCAACTCCAGAAGATCCCAAACCTGCAGTTCCCCTGGTTGCTGTGGTTGATGGAAAATTATTATGAAGGCTGGGAATAATCAAAAGCTGAGCTATGCGGTCCCCAGGTGATATGGACATAATTCCTTGAGGAGAATGAGCAAGAACTTTAACTTCTCCTGTAAAATCAGAGTCAATAACTCCAGGGATAACTAAGTCCCCTGAGTGCACTAGAGCTCCTACCTAATAAAATTCCAACAGTATCAGGAGGTAAGGGACCTTTTAGGTCTGTAGGGCAAATCCTTTAAGGGACCTTCCATGCGCATTCGTGACTTTTCAGTGCCCATTAGCTACCGCTAAACAAATCAAAAGCAGACCACTTTAACTAATAAAACAAAAGCAAAAGCACACACAAATACTTAGTCTCTGTTGCTTATCCCATGAACTTTAACCTGGCCAGACTGTACTTTACTTACCCTGTATTTACCTGATCAGTTCCTTCTTTGTAACTCAAGTTCCCGGGTTTCGGCACCACTTATGATCGCCCACCGCCCGCGGGGACAATCACAACACGTACGCTCGTCTTGATCACAGGAACCAAAAAGGGCTTTATTCCGCAAGTCTCAGACTTATATTGAGAACATCAGCCTATCAGAGAGTAGACTACCAGGAAAGTCAGCCTATCAAGGAACAGTCTCCAGGCAGATACCAGGATCGCCTCATGTACAACAGTCAACCAGAGTTACTTCCTAAAACTTGTATATGAGTGCAGCTATGTCTGGCAAGCTGCCAGGTGCCATCTTAGAGATCAGGCCACGGTGCGGCTCTGGGGCCCTCTGAGACCGCCCCTTACAATTTCCCATGATGTGGGAGCTTTTTTTGGCTTGCTTCTAATACATCTGTTGCTGAATTCTCACTCTCCATCATCATCTAGGTATTTCATTCTTCAGGTGCTAAAGACAAGAACCCTCCAGCACTCACAGGATCCTGCATTACAGAAGAAGGGGAGGTACAAGGTTGGGAACTGGGGAATGAAATAGACCAAATTTTGTTATGTGTACATATGCCACAATGTATCCCCCTATTATGTATAATTATAATGCACCAATTAAAAATTAATTTAAAAAAAGAAGTGCTATGGACTGTTGAAATGCAGAAAATGCCCATTAAATATTGGAATGCTGGAAATGCTCAAGAACTATTGGAATGCAAAGCAAGCAACATGTCAGCAAACCAGCCCACAGCCTTGGCACAGTCCTTTCCAGCAGAAACATGACATGAGGGTAATGCAGAAGCACAAGTGTTACAGAGCTGGGGCTTTGGTTTTAAGGAACAACTATAGCTTCCATGAAACTGAGGCAGAGCAGAGACTCCCTTCACCCTGATCATTGAGTCAGGCCATAAAGATTTCTGACACATCTCTCAGAGTAACAGGCTTGGGTTTATTAGAAAGGATAGGAAAGGGGGTTCTTTCAAGGAAGAGAGAAGAAAAATGGTTTGCCACTCTTGCTCTCCAGTTTTACTGGGGTCCCAGGAAAGTTTACAGAGATGCACCCAGGTCCATCTCTTGACTTTTGATTGACAGCAGGATGACATCAGACTTTCAAGTTCCCACTGCCATGAGAACTCTAGGTCACTTTGGCCCATGCTGACCAGTTCTTATTGGAACTTGTTCCTACAGATTTTATGATTAAAGGAATTATCCTTATCTCTCTAAGTTCAGGGGGTCACAAAACTGCCCCCAATTAAGGATAATTTGTGATCTTTTTATCAAAATTTTGGGGCCCACATTTCTCCTGTAGATAACACATGATTTGATGAGCACAGTAACTTCCTGTGGACTTTAGCCATGCAGGACTGCATGTAAATTGCTTTTTAAAAGTGGAAGTAAGAGATGCCATGCCCGCCCTGATGTGGCTCCCTATTTACCAATGCATGATAGCTTCCATTTTGGGACACTGCAGATGCCTCCACATCTCCCCTCCACATGGTAGCCTCCACTTTGGGACACCAGACAGGGCCTGGAGACAGCCAACTGCCCACAGCACCACACACCACAGAGATGCATCTCTGAACAGCCTGTTGATTGCCACTGCATGGCCTGCCCTCGCAGCCACATCTCTGAAAGCAGTCACCTCCATCTTGGGACACCTCTACTGCCATCTTGGCTTACCTCCACTGCTGCCACTGCCATCTTTAGTTGGGGCAGGATCCATCTTGGGACACTGGCCTGAGACTAAGAAACCCAATATCAAGGTACCTACAGGTTAGCTGCCGCCACCACCACCAACTAAGGTTGTGGCTACTTCCTTTTAGGGATAACAACTAGGACCTAAAAGAACATCACCAAGGTCCCTAAGGTATACCTGCTAGGTGGGCAGAGGCAGAAGAGAAACTTGCAAGTGGTCTGTAGGTGGGGAAAGGGTGTGAGGGCATCTTGATCCCAGCTCACCCAGTCAACCAACCCAGTACCCACTAGAATTCCCAGAGACAGCTTAAGCAGCACTTGCTGGGAGCTGACATCACCCTGGTCCATGACTCCCTCCCCAATATGGCATCCACCGATTACCTGGTCCCACCAGTTCGGCAGGGCCCTCCAGCTCCTCAATCCTGTCTGCCAACAACTCCCTAGCTATCACACAGCCCAGTGCTTTCAGTTACGTGACTGGTGCACAGCTTTCAATGCCTGACCATGATCTGCCCAATACAGAACAATTTTCTTCCACAGGTACCCTGGTCCTGGTGACCCTGAAGACCTCCAGAGAGAGTTTCCTGATTTGGAAGTCAAAAGGATAGGGGCAGGAGAGATAAAATTTAGAGACTAAATTAGAGACCAGGAACTGTGGGGTCCACAAGTGAGGGAAGGGGCTAAGACCAGGCTTCTGCATCACATGAGTGGACCCTGAAGGAGAGTCCTGGGGTACAGTCTTCCAGTGGTATGGGCAATTTCTATACCCCAACTCCCTTCCCCCATTCTCTCTCTGTCCACCATTAGATACTGCAGACCATATTGCAAACTTAACATTTATGTTGTAGATAATAATTGAACACATCATCTCTGTTTATTGTGAAAAAAACTGTTAATGTCATATTAGGGACTCTTTGGTTTACTGTTGCATATTGTTTGCATTGGGTGCTGTTAATATTGATCACCCCCTTAAAGGTGAAGTATTGGAAACCTGCAGGGATGCTATAAATCTCTAGAGTAGAAACTGTAATACCTCAAATTCACACTGCTACAGGGGAAGACACATGAACAACATGAAAAAACAAGCAAAGAAAGTATGTCAAACTAACCAAGATACTATATTAATAGAAACCATTGACAGCACAGTAGAAGAAGTGTCAGAGAAGGAGTTCAGAATGTAAATAACTATATTGATCTGTGAAGTAAATGATGATATAAGAGAGCAAATGCAGGCAACAAAAGATCACTTCAATAAACATTTAAAAGAGCAAATGCAGGAAGATTCTGAAAAAACAAACAAACAGAATTTCTTGAAATGAAGGAAAAAGTAAACTAAATAAAAACTCAATAGAAAGTATCATCAACAGACTAGATACCTTGGAAGACAGAAACTCAGACAACAAAGATGAAATATTTCATCTTGAAAATAAAGTTGACCTCACAGAGAAGATGGTAAGAAATCATGAATAAGACCTCCAACAACTATGGGATAACATGAAAAGACCAAATTTAAGAATTATTGGAATTGAGGAAGGCATAGAGATACAAACAAAAGGAATGAACAGTCTATTCAATGAAATAATATCAGAACATTTCTCAAACCTAAAGAATAAAATAGAAAATCAAATACAAGAGGCTTATAGGACAACAAATGAACAAAATTACAACTGATCTACACCAAGGCACATTATAATGAAAATGCCCAGCATGTAAAGCAAGAATAGAATTTTAAAGACTGCAAGAGAGAAGTATCAGATTACATATAGGGGAAAAACAATTCAGGTATCATCAGATTTCTCAACCTAGACCCAAAAAGCTAGAAGGTCCTGTAACAACATATAGTAAGCTCTAAAAGTAAATGAATGCCAACCAAGAATCTTATATCCAGCCAAACAGCTTCAGATTTGATTATGAAATAAAAATCTTCCATGATAAACAAGTCAAAAGAATTCACAAAGAGAAAGCCTGTTTAACAGAACATTCTCAGCAAAATATTCCATGAAGAGGAAATGAAAAACAACAGTGAAAGCAGGAAAGGGAGGAACCACACTAAAGTTAAAGCTAATCAAAGGAGAAATCAAGTCAAGTAAAAAGCAAAAAATAAGCCAAAATATCCGGGAATACAAATCATATTTTAAAATTAACCCTGAATGTTAATGACTTAAACTCATTAATCAAAAGACATAGACTGGCAGAGTGGATTGTCACATCTCATAGGACAAGACATCCACAGACTGAAAGTGAAAGGTTGGGAAAAATATCACACACATGGACAATGTAAAGAGCAGGGGTTTCCATCCTCCTATCAGATAAAGTGGACCTCAAGCCAAAGTTAGTCAGAAGGGATAATGAAGGACATTTCATACTGCTTAAGGGAGTCATACCTCAACAAGACATAACAATCATAAATATTTATGCCCCCAACAATGAAGCATGTATGTATGTCAATCGAACCTTTCTAAATTTTAAGAGACAAACAGACCACAACAAAACAATACTGGATGACTTTAACACACCTTTCTCACCACTGGATACATCTTCCAAACAAGAATTGAACAAAGAAACTATAGAACTGAATGATATAATCAATCATTTATACTTAACAGACATGTATAGAATATTCCATCCATCAATGAATGAGTACACTTTTTTCTCAGCAGCACATGGATTCTCCTCTAAAACAGACCATATGTTATGCCACAAAGTAACTCTTAGCAATGCAAAACAATAGACATACTACCCTACATTCTATTTTACCTTGATGGAATGAAATTAGAAATCAGTGATAACATAAAAAATAGAAACTACTCCAATACCTGGAGACTAAATAATACGCTATTGAATGGCATGTGGATAACAGAACCATCAGGGTGGAAATAAAAAAAATTCATAGAAGTAAATGAGAATACCAATATGACATATCAAAATCTCTGGGACAATATGAAGGCAGTACTGAGAAGAAAGTTCATTGCATTGAGTTCATTCATTAAAAGAATAAAAAGTCAACAAATAAATAACCTAACATTGTATCTCAAAGTCCTAGAAAAAGAACAGATGAACACCCAAAGCACCAGAAGCCAGGAAATAAAGCCAGAGCTAAAATCAAAGAAATTGAAATAAAAGAAACAATTGAAAACACTGACAAAAAGTTGTTCTTTTGAAAAAATAAACAAAATTGATAAACCCTTATCCACACTAACAAAAAGAAGGCAAAGTAAACCCAAACTACTAAAATTCACAATGAAAAAGGAGATATCATGATGGACACTATCAAAATAGAGAAGATAATTAGAAGCTGTTTTGAAAATCTATGCTTGAGAAAAACAGAAAGTCTCAAAGACATCAACAAATTTCTAAAGACACATGATCCACCCAAACTGAATCAGGAGGACATACACAATTTAAACAGATCAATTTCAACCACCAATATAGAAGAAGACATCAAAAGCCTACCAACTAAGAAAAGCCCAGGACCAGATGGATTCTAAGTCAAATTCTACAACACCTTCAAAGAAGAACTAATATCAATACTCCTCAAAGTATTCCAGGAAATAGAAAAGGAGGGAACCCTTCCAAACTCATTCTATGAAGGTAGTATCACTCTGATACCAAAAGCAAAGATGCATCAAGGAAAGAAAACTTTAGACCAATATCCCTGATGAACATAGATACCAAAATCCTTAACAAACTTCTGGCAAATTGCATATCAAAACATATTAAAAAGATAGTGCACCATGATCAAGTGGGGTTTATCCCAGGGATACAAGGCTGGTTCAATATCTAGAAATCAATAAATGTAATTCATCACATCAATAGGCATAAAGTTAAGAATCATATGATCATTTCAATAGATGCAGAAAATGCATTTGATCAAATACAGCACCTCTTCATGATCAAAACACTAGAAAAATAGGAATAGTAGAAACATACTTCAGCATTGTAAAAGCTATTTATGCCAAACTTGAGACCAACATCATTCTAAATGGAGAAAAACTGAAAGCATTCCCTCTAAAAACGGGAACAAGACAGGAATGCCTTCTTTCACCACTTCTATTTAACATTGTCCTTGAAACTCTAGCCATAGCAATTAGACAGATGAAAGAAATTAAAGGAATATGAATAGAAAAAGAAGAACTCAAACTATCACTATTTGCTGATGACATGATTCTATATTTAGAGAATTCAAAAATTCCACCAAAAAACTTCTAGAACTAACAAATAAATTCAGCAAAATAGCAGAATGTAAAATCAATACTCACAAATCTAATGCATTTTTATTCATAAGTGATGAATCTTCTGAAAGAGAAATTAGGAAAACCATCCCATTCACAATAGCCTCAAAAAAATAAAATACTTGGGAATCAATCTAACAAAAGAGGTGAAAGACTTCCAAAATGAAAACTACAGAACACTAAAGAAAGAAATTAAAGAAAACCTTAGAAGATAGAAAGATCTCCCATGTTCTCAGGTAGACAGAATTAATATTGTCAAAATGGCCATTCTACCAAAAGCACTATACAGATTCAATACAATTTCAATTAAAATCCCAATGACTTTCCTCATAGAAATAGAGAAAGTAATCATGAACTTCATCTGGAAGCCAAAACAATCCTGAGTAGAAAAAGTTAAACAGGAGGTATCACAATACCAGACATTAAACTATACTACAGAGCAATAGTAACAAAAACAGCATGGTATTGGCACCAAAATAGGCATAAAAATGGTACAGAATAGAAGACACAGAGATGAACCCACATAAATGCAGTCACCTCATAATAGACAAAGGAGCCAAAAATATACAATGGAGAAAAGATAGCCTGTTCAACAAATGGTGCTAGCAAAACTGGAAATCCATATGCAGTAAAATGAAATTAACCTATATCTCTCACCCTGCACAAAACTCAACTTAAAATGGACCAAAGACAGGAATTAGACCAGAGACCCTGCACCTAATAGAAGACAAAGTAGGTCCGAATCTTCATCATGTCGGCTTAGGACCAGACTTCCTTAACAAGACTCCCAGAGCACAGAAATCAAAGCAAGAATCAATAAATGGGATGGATTCAACTAAAAAGATTTTTCTCAGCAAAGGAAATAGTCCATATGTGAAGAGAGAGCCTACAGAGTGGGAGAAAATCTTTTCAACACACACTTCAGATATAGCACTAATCTCCAGAATTTATAGACATCTAAAAACTTTACACCAAAAATAAAAGAACTCAATCAATAAGTAGGCTAAGGATCTAAGCAGACAGTTCACAGAAGATTATAGTCATTCAACAAATACATGAAAAATTGTTCAACATCTCTAGTAATTAGAGAAATGCAAATCAAAACTACGCTAAGATTTCATCTCACTCCAATTAGAATGGCAATCATCAAGAATACAATCAATAATATATGTTGGTGAGAATGTGGGGAAGAAGGTACACCTATACATTGCTGGTGGGAATGCAAATTGGTGCAGCCCCTTTGGAAAGTGGTATGGAGATTCCTTGGAAAACTTGGAATGAAACCACCATTTGACCCAGCTATCCCATTCCTTGGTTTATACCCAAAGGAGTTAAAATCAGCATACTATAGTGACTCAGCCATATCAATGTTTATAGCAACTCAATTTGCAATAGCTAAATTGTGGAATCAACCTAGATGCCCTTCAACAGATGAATGGATAAAGAAATGTGGCATATATACATAATGGAATATTACTCAATCTTAAAAAGATAAAATGATGGCATTTGCAGGTAAATGGATGGAGCTGGAGAATATCACGCTAAGCAAGGTATGCCAATCCCAATAAACCAAAGTCCAAATGTTTTTTCTGATAAGTGGATGCTGATACATAATGGGGAGAGGGGAGAAGGAAGATTGAAGGAACTTTGAATTGGTCAGAGGGAAATGAGGGGAGGGGAGGGGTTAGGGTATTGGAAAGACCATGGAATAAGACGTATATCATTACTCTACATACATGTAAGATTGCAGGAATGGTGTGGCTCTACAACGTGTACAACCAGAGAAATGAAAAGTTGTACTCCATTTGTGTACAATAAATTGAAATGCATTCTGCTGTCATGTATAGCTAAATAGAACAAATTTGTAAAACGTGGAAGCATTTTGGGGTCAGCATGGTAGACACATTTTAAAGAATTATTCCCTTAACCTCATGGTCTCACTGCTCATCTCTTTCTGTATCCTCCTGTCACAGGAAACCAGAAGCTGAAACTCCAAATCTTGGTTGTTGTGTTCTAATGTAATAAAATTTAAAGTCAGACATCAAAAGCCATGCAAGAGAATCTTATTATAAGTGAAAGTGAGGTGAAAGTAAAGTAAAAGCAAAGTGAGGCTTAAGCAAAGAGAACTCTCAAGAGAGACTGGACCTCCTCTAAGCAGAGAATGAAAAGGAAACAATGCTCTCTCCAAATTTATTACTATCTGATGTTTCCCTGGAGAATCACACCAGTAGTGTAGTCACACATGTATATAGGGTAATAATATCTGTCTCAACTACTGTCCTTCCCATCCCCACCACCCCACCCCTCCCTCACTCCCCTGCACAATGAAGTTCCTTTATTCTTTTCTATGCATGCCCCCCCCCATTATGGATCAATGTTCTCTTATCAGAGAAAACATTGGGCCTTTGGTATTTGGGGATTGACTTATTTCGCTTAGCATCCATTTACCTGCAAATGTCATAATTTCATTCTTCTTTAAGGCTGAGTAATATTCCATTGTGTATATATACCATAATTTCTTTATCCATTCATCTGTTGAAGGACATCTAGGTTGATTCTACAATTTAGTTCTTATGAATTGAGTTGCTATAAACATTGATATGGCTGCATCACTGTAGTACACTGATTTTAAGACCTTTGGATATAAACCAAGGAGTGGGATAGCTGGGTCAAATGGTGGTTCCATTACAAATTTTCTGAGGAATGTCCATACTGCTTTCCATAAATGTTGCACCAAATTGCAGTCCCACCAGCAATGTATGAGTGTACCTTTTCCCCCACATTCTTGGCAACACTCATTATTGTTTGTATTCTTGATAATTGCCATTCTGACTGGAGTGATATGAAATCTTAGAGTAGTTTTGATTTGCATTTCTGCAATTGCTAGAGATGATGAACATTTTTCCATATATTTGTTGATCAATTGTATTTCTTCTTCTGTGGAGTGTCTGTTCAGCTCCTTAGCCCATTTATTCATTATTCGTTTTTTTGGTGTTGAGTATTTTGAGTTCTTTATATATTCTGGAGATTAGTGCTGTTTCTGAGGTGCATGTGATAAAGATTTTTTCCCATTCTGTAGGCTCTCTTCCTTTACTGAGAAGAAGCTTTTTAGTTTGAATCCATTCCATTTATTGATTATTGATTTTACTTATCATGCTTTAGGAGTCTTGTTAAGGAAGTCAGGTCCCAAGATGGCATGATGAAGATTTGGGCCTACTTTTTCTTCTATTAGGTGCAGACTCTCTAAGTCTTTGATCCACTTTGAGTTTAATTTTTTTTGCCGAGTGAGAAACAGAGGTTTAATTTCATTTTGCTACATATGGATTTTCAGTTTTCCCAGTACATTTGTTGAAGAGGCTATCTTTTCTGTATGTTTTTGGTGTCTCCAATCACTCTACTTTTAGACAGTATTTCTGTATTTAATGTTGGTGTTTGATAAATAGTAATTTACCTTTGAATCCTAACATAATTCTTCATGTTAGAGTAAGTGGAAATAAAAGGAAAAGCATATTTTTAGTTGGTGTAAAGGTAATGCTTACTTATTTATATATAAATGTGTGTGTGTTCATTCCTTTTTATTGTTGAGTGATATTTTATGTTATAGCTGTATGGTAGTTTTAAACACTACCCAGATGAAAAATATTTGGTTCATTTCCAGTTTTTGCAGATTGTGAATAATACTACTAGAAATATTTGCATTTAGGTGTTTTGTGAACATAAATTTTCATATCCTTTGGGTAAATACTCAGGAATGAGATTTCTGGGTGGTATCATGATTGTATGGGACCCTAGAATATGTCACCACAAAATGTTTTTCTTTGACTTCTTTGGCATGTTTTGAGATGATTGTTCAGAAAATGTTCTCATCACCAAAAGTGATAAATGTTTAAGATGGACAACCTAAATATCGTGAGTCGATCAATCCACAATATGTACCAAAGCATCACACTGTAACTCATAACGATGCATGGTTATTCTGTTGAAAAAAAGAAGAAAAGAAAACTATAGTCAAGTAGCTCTGAAAAGCTGCCTTTTTGTAAAATGAAATTTACATTAATCTACATTAGTGAAGTAAACAGCAGATGCAAACAGGTTTTTTCTCCTGAGTTCCTCCTCATCTTGCAGGAAAAATTCTATCACAGGAAGAAAGAGATTAGAGGTCACACCTGGCTCAGACAGATATTTCTGCAGGCTGCCAGGTGTTTTGTGGGCTGCTATGGGAGAGATTTTATATGCGTAAGACAATCTTTGTTTGTCCTTGCATTCCTGTCTTTGAACTTTCGCAGCTTGTTGCCACTTCCTCCCCCACCGAGAAACCTCAATATAATTTCTATTTCCTTTATGTAACAGAAAATGTTATACAATTATTGTGTGCTTATAGGTATCTAATACTTCATGAATGATTGTCATGTTTCTGAACATTAATAAGTTTTTTATATTTTTCTCCATTAATCTGCATATATTTGGTTTATTTCATAGACTTATCTGATCCAATCTTCAAGGGGAAAGAGTAAGTTTAAAATTTCCCTCCAAGTATATGTTAACTTTGAAAGAAAACACCAGTGATTCCCAAAAACTGTACCTTTCAGGTAACTTTTTGAAATTCATTCTTTTTTAAATTTTTTAACTACATATACTCCATGTTGAATAAGATTATCAATGGTCAGTCTTATTAAAACACAAGAATCATACCTGGAGGCTAACCGGTAGGCATATAAATGGGCACCATCAGGCCTATTTCAAATGTCAAAGATCTTAAGGCTCACCTGTGGTAACACCTCAGCCAACTCCTTTGCCTCAGGTGGAAACTGGAAGGTGGGGGTGAACTGGGATGGAAATTATAGGAAGACCATAGCCCTGATACTTTTTCAATGTCTATTTTACATACATTTTGCTCCATGCTCTACCCAGAACTACATATAAACTCCTAAGCTAGGATGCCAAAATGGGTTTTTCTGTTCTCAGGCCCTCTTCTGTATGGCAGTTCTAGTTCTATCTCTTCTTGCTTAAATAAATCCTACTGCATTTACTCTTCCCTTCTGTGATTGCCCATGGTTTTTTTTCTTCAAAATTTGTGAGACAAAAACCCAGAGGAAATTAATGAAGTGGGGAATCAAGTCTAATCTCAAAACTTCATTTTCAATATTACACTGACATTCAGGAAAAAAATTAAGTCAGTAAATACATATTTATTTTATTTTTAATTGAAAAAATTATTTTTATTTATGGGGTACAACATGATGTTTCGATATGTGTATACATATCTAACATGTACATTGCTCACATACTTATTTTTATGATAATGTTACAAGGGCTGGGGGCCTTCCAGGCTGAGCCAGTGCAGTCACCACAATCCTTGGGTGCCAGTTTTTGTTACTGAAAAGAATTCCAGGGAAACAGAATAGTAATCAAAAGTTTAATGGAGAGAGTGAGAACTGAGGGTAACATACAGCATACGGACTGCATGGATAGACCAGGAGAGAGCATGGTGTGGTACTCACAGGACTGGAGTTTTTGAGAAAACTGAGTCCTTTGTTCTTGCCTCAATTTCCTTGTTCCCTCTTAATTGGTTTATTACCTTTTGGATAGCCCTCACCAAGCTTTCTTTGTTAGGGTCTTGATATTCTGGTTGACAGGGTGGTTTTGGCATAGTTTTGATAAAAAGGAAGCATTCCAGTAACTTGTTTGCAAGAGATAATGATGACATTTTTCTGGAAACCATAGAACCCCTTGAGGGTTTACAGTTAGATTTAGCTGATGGTGGAGGAGGAGGGAGTCTTAATGTACCAGACCTCACTCCTCTGGTACTTATCTGTTTTAGTTAGGGTCTCCAGAATTTTAAGTAATAATTCTCAAGAGATTACAATTCTCTACAGCTTGGGGAAGGTTGGGCATTCCAGCTCTCATTTCCAAACGCTTGCCTGCTCAGCTAAGGTTCCCCACTCTTCCAGTTTTATAACTCCTGAATTTTTCTTGGTGCATAGGCCTAATGTCTATCCTTCTTTGTTCGTTCCCTCTACCCACCTGATCATGGCTATGCACCTAACAATAAAAATACTTAAAGTCTACTCTTAACAATTTTCAAATCTGCAATACATCATTAAATACAGTTACCAATACACACACACACACTGTTGTGCCCAGCGGCTTGAGACCCCACAAAGACCACCAGAGACCACGATCAATGCAAGCAACAAAGAGTCATTTATTAGCAAGCTTGAGCCTGGTCCTCGGCGCACTCGGTAACCGGTGACGCTAAGAGGCCCCGAGCCCTTGTTTAGCAGGGTTTTTATAATGAAAGGCAAGCAGTTTTACAGTGTTCTTTTTAATTGGTTAACATACAAAATTGTATACAAAGCATGTTAGTTTAAGTTCTGTGTCTCCCTGACCTCTGAGTGGAGGGTTGTCATTATCTTTAAGTTTGCTTTTTGTGCCAGCAAAGTTTGCTTTTGGGTCAGCTACCTGGCCTTTACAGATAAGATAAGAGATGAGATGAAAATTCTTTTCGGCTTTTATGAGGGGTTAAGGGCAGTTTGGGAAGAGCCTCATGTTTACACAGGTGCAAGCTTTTTCTATCTTTTCAACACACACATACTTGATCACTTTAATTTGTTTAATTTTAAATTATACTTCACATTCTAACATGCTTATCTTATTTTGAAAACGATCCACCTACTTTTATATTATTTTTAACTTTACTGTCATCCAGCCCTTTGTAATATTTATATATATAAGTGAGGAATGTAAACATAAAAATACACATAATATATTATATATAATATATATTATTATATTTATAATTTATATATATATATATATATATATATATATATATATATTTACATTCCTCACTTTTCTTCATTAAAAATTACTGGAGTCCTAAGCCAGAGGCTTGACTCTGGAGGTTCAAATGAGGTCTAGCCAATTGCCCCAAAAACCAAATAGAAAAAGTAATGGTGAAAACCAGGAAAGGAGTCTTAATTAATATTGCTATACCAGGAAGACCAAAGGACCAGGAAGACCAGAGGACCAGCATTCTCAGACCTGTCTCTGGGCTTACTGACATGAGCTTCCTGAGTATAGATAAGAGAGGCCAGAATCATGCAGAGTCAAGCAGTCTTGATCAAACTGTGGTCTGGTTGATCATTATCTCAAGCTTGACCAGGCAGGACCTCGTGGATGGCACTAAGAAAGTTTCTGTTGTCTGGGGAATACTTTTGAGTCATCACAAGATATTTGTTGGTCAGACATGTTGTTCTAGGGATCCAAAGTGACTGTAGGAGAGAATGACTCAGAGCAAAGGAGACAGATACAAAATGGAAGCAAATATGCCAAGATTTTATTCTGCTTTTAGTTACCCATTTGGACATTTGCAGACCCAAATAGCCAGTGTTTTTATGAAAAGCAGCCTTTAAGTCCTTGTTATACAATTATTATATGTTATTTAGCAACTCATTACTTCTTCCTCAATATGTTTTAAATTCAACCTTCCATTGCTTAGCCACCAAACTCATCTAAAACTTTATCTTGAAAGGTCTCTTGCTTAGTCAGAATACACTATGATGTGCTAAGATGTGGTAAGAAACAACCTCAGCAGCTTAGCATATATTTATGAAAAATACATTGTGGATCTGAGTAATTTTCTAGGGCAATTCAGAAATCTAGATGCTTTGATCTTGCAGTTCTATCACCTCAACACGTGTCCTATTCCATGAGTACTAGAGGATCTTATACCAGGAATTAAATGCTATCTGAAAGTCTAAACCACAGCAAGTCACAGAACCCTGTCCAATTGTAGGGAGTAGTGTTATCCTCTTGTGCATCTAAAATAAGAGGATTTCTTATAAGGTAAAAATTATAAGTCTCTATAATAGCTTTATGTGTGAATTTTTTATTTAATGCAGAAGATGGTGTTATGTACTAAGTCTTTGGGATTGGCATACATGAACATGAAGAATAAAGGCACTGCAGATAAAGGAAAAAGTATGAATAAAGGCATGAAGGTGAACAAAGTATGGTACATGTGTTAGTTAAACTGAAGCATAGGGATTATGAAGGAGAATAGTGGGAAGTAAGGGTAAAAGATTATAACGTTATCTAAGGATTATAAGATTACATTTTGGTGGCAACAACAGTAGTAAATAGATGTGATTTATGTAATAATAATATGTTGAAACAAAGATTAGTTGAGAGAAAAGAGTTGCTTTACAAACTTTAATATACATTTAAATCTCATTATGCTGCTGTAAAACACTTTGATTCAGATTCGGGAGGCTTGTGGTGAATCTTGAGATGCTTCATGTCTAACAACTTCCCAGGTGATGCTAACATTGCTATTTATAGAACCACACTTTGAGTAGCAAAACCTAGGTGAAAAGTAATAAAAAATTTAATTAAAGAAATGGAAGGAATGGAAAGTATGAACAACAAATTAAAGAAGCAGTAGAGACAGAAGCGATAAAGAATGAATTATATGAAGTTGGTAATTAATATGATAAGAAAAGAGTGAGGCATGTGATCCTCATTATTTCCCTGTTGGAGAAGCTAACATTTTTCCAGTGTAGTATTCATAATCAACTGATAAATAATCCCTTTTCAAAATATATTTTAAGAAACAAAGTATAACCTTAAGAATTTTTTGTATGTATCATTGCATATTTATAATAATGATACATTCTTTCTTATTTCATCCTTACAAATTTTATCTCTTTTTATGTCCAAAGAGGAAGACATGAAGCCCAAAGAAAAGGCAATTATGGGTACCAAACAGTATAAAATGATTAAGTTCCTTTCTCAGATTTTTTTTACTCCATCTTTTGCTGTCTGATCTCTAGTGAATATACAAAAATTGTCTGGTTTTCAGTTTTCTCATTTATAAAGTGAAATTACTAATAAAACAAACTCACAGAGAGGTTGTGAGGATTAAATGAAATAATATATGAAAATCTTAGAATATTTCTCGACACATAGCAACTGCTTAATCAATGCTAGATATGCATTATTACCCCATTTCCTACAGAAAATTAGTATTTTTAGTTTATTCGTTTTTTAATCATTTGGTTTGGATTTATTTTGTTCTTAATTTTAATCTCCAAATCCTTGAATATCCCACCTATATTTTTACCTGAACATATTTCCCATTTTCATAGTCTGCAAAGTTGGTATATCTGAAACCATGGACCATGGATCATCATCAGCAGAATTACTTGGGATCCTTGTTACTAATAGAGATTCCTGAGTTTGAACCTAAAGCTATTGAAACAGTCTTCTGGAATAAGGCACAGACATTTTATTTTTAAACAGATCCCAAACACATTCCATTATGCACTCCATTTTGAATATCACTGTTCCTGGGGCTTGTGAGTAGGTGGTCAGAAATGAGGAATGTATGATTCTCAAGATATTAGCATAATAATAAGCAAAGTATTCAAGGTCCAATACCCATCTCACAGAGTAAACCAGACCTCTCTGACTGCGCCACACACTTTTAGGCCTCCTTTCTTTATTTTTTTTTTTCTTAGCCTAGAAACAGTAAGGCTAAACATCATTTTTGTCAAAGAAAAGTATATTTTTCCAAGTTAAAAAATATAAGCTAAGTTAATTTGAAGAAAAACATGCTGGAGTGGTAGAGGCCTAAACACTATAATTTTTGACAATTCTCATCAAGATTTTTAATCTAAAACATTAACATTAAGAAAACAACATTTTAGAAGCCAAAAAGTCATTTACCTTTGAGTGTATATATTTGTCTTCTTCCTAGAACCTAAAATATGCATATAAAATTGAGATTAAAAGTCTTTTTTTGCTCTGACATCTTGAGAATTTTTTGTAGTGACTGTTTCTTGGCAGTTTTAAAAAAAGATCTGTTCTTTATTTTTGTGAAGATGAAAGGGTTTTTTAGAAAACTATGAGGAACAATTTTGCCTTGCTTGATGAACACATTTATCATTTTATACATAGTATATAGATATAGGTATGGATATGCATATGGATACAATTGCAGATGTAGATACTGATATATCTGTCCTTTTTATGAAACCTGGGATTCACCAATATATTTTCATTTCATATACCAAAACACTAATACATTAAACATTTGTAACATCTGCTAATATTAGTAACTATTCACAATTCAAATAATTCTATTAATGTATTCAAAAATGGCATGACCACTCTGAAATATTGTTGTTCAGTAAAATCACTAAAATGTTAAGATAATCATTATTGCTATTGGAAAATATTGCTTTAATAAAAGTAAGCATAAATGGAGCAATTATTTGACCTAAAATAGAAATTGTTTTCAATATTCATTACCCTTATTTTAAGATTTTATTGTTTTCAGTTTATGACTCTAAGTTTAAGACTGTATTCTGAATTTCAGTGCTTCAAAAGTTTCATTTGCTTGCTAAATTTTCACATGCTCACTTTTGTCTTTTGCTCTTTAAACAGAACGCATTGCATTACTAATGGAGATCTGAACGCAATTATTCAAAATCATCGGTTACCTAATGTCTTACTTTCCCACTACATAGCAAGATGTTTCTGACAGTATTCTTAATTTATCTTAATTTATTTTGTTCTTTCTTTTTTTTTTTTCGGTGCTGGGGATTGAACCTAGGGACTTGTGCTTGACAAGCAAGCACTCTATGAACTGAACTATATCCCCAGGCCCTTATTTTGTTCTTTATGAAAGACATTTGTTTATAAAGATACTAAATCCATTAATCGTCCATAAAATTTATACTTATTTGAGGTGCTGAAAGAATTTTCACATCCTGCTTCCATTAGTGAATGTACTCTGATGTTCATTTAGGTAAAGCACTAAGTCAAGAACTGGAGCCAAATGCTTTCTGAGCTCAGAAATAAGAGACTCTAGATAGCATCTGGATCTTCTTTTCTCTCTGAAAATCCCTAGGCCATCACTAGAAGGCCTGCATGTGCAAGTTGGAAAAAAATTTCATAGGAAGTTTAATAATGGTAATGACTGGATTGGAGCACCAGCAATTTTCAGATTAGAATGACTGGAAGAAAGAGTAAAAAAATGAGTAAGTGAAATAAAGTTACTTACAGATGGGTAAATCTAATTTAATCTTATGTGGCAAAAGTGGGAAGCTGATGTGTGGGAAAATACAGAAGTTTCAGTAGATTAGAGGTCCTTTCAAAGTCAAAGGACAGATATAATGGGAATAATGAAGCAAATAATCTGTATAAGTAGGCAGTTAAATATTATTGTTTCAAATTGGTTTAGTGCTAGGTGAGACCATGGAGAAGATAAATGAAGTGAGGTAGAAATTCACATGAACATTGAAGTCAGCAGTTTGAGATAGAAATGACAATATCTGGTAAATAAAACCATAATTCAAAAATTCACTGGCACATTCCTCTAAGGAATAGTTGAAAGCACATGGAAATGTCAGCTGCTTTGAGCATATAGGAAAAGATTAATGTATTTTTCTATTTACGATTAGTATATTATAATTGGCATGTGTTCCCTTGATGCACGAATGCATTAGATGGCATTTGCCTCATCCTGTATAGAATTGGCGGTATCACCATCAATTCTAACAAGTCCGAGGAAGGAAATTACTTGAATAGTCTATTGATGTTGGAAAGAATTTTGTTAAATGGTTAGCAAGGAAGTGACTTCAAATGTAAACCCCTTGAGCAAATTAAACTAATAATTTTAGGTAGTTTATCTTGTCATATATATTTCAATGTAGTTCCTGGCCTTAGATCTTTAAGCTTTTAATTCAAAAGTCTCAAAATGGTTTGACTTAGAATTTCAGGATGTATATTAAAGAGGTTGTTGGTTCCAATCAAATTTTGAATGACAGTAATTTTTTAGGATATACAGGAATGTTACAATGTAAAAAAAAAAATTCTTCATGCACTTAGTACAGACAGAATAGACCTAAATAACTAGAAAACTTAAAAACGTTTTCAGATTCAGTATTTCTTATTGGATCACTATGAATTTTGTTGTGTCTTGATGACAACTATCAGAAAGATTGGAAGATAGGTTATAAAAATAGCACTGGATTAAAATCTACATTCTAGTCCCAGATCCTACTTTACCTCATTGTAAAATGACAAACATAACCTTCCTGAAGCTCAATTTCACACTCACAAAATGAGGCATTGGAAATTACAAGTGATAACCTTTGTGAATCAAAATTCATCTTGAGAACATCTCTCATTCATACCATTTGTGTCTCTTTCTTTACTTGTATATCTTCTTCCCCAATGCTATAGTGAATGCCACCACAAGCATGACTGAAATATTCCCCACCATGGTATCCTATGTTCAAATGCTTCATTGCCACTTCCTTTCTGACAACCAGGGAGACAGAGGATTTGGAGAACTGTATTTCTTTAGGACAAAGTGTCTTTCCTAGAACTCCTCTACTCAGAGAATATAAATAAGAGCCTTGTCATAATGTCAATCTTTTAAGGACAACTTTTTTCTTATTACTTAACTTATTTGATGAATATAAATTTGTAATTGCCTTTTATACAGACAAATATTAGTAATTATTTTCCATTTCATTTTCATGCAGACCATGGAAGATAAATAAACAAACTTATTTTATTCTGTGATTCAGTGCACTTAAAATCCAACTGAAACACAAGACTATTTTTATAGGGATAGAAATTGTGAAGGTATTCTACATGATAAGGTGTTTTAGCAGAGAACCATATGGTCCACTTAATGGAGAAGTATGAGAAGCCCTTACCACAGTCATTTTCTATCAATTAGGATCAATTCACCACAAGCTCCTCTAATTTCAGAGACTTATAATATCTATGAGTTTAAACAAGGCATTAAGCTACCTCTCATTACTTTAGGGGTTAAGGTAAAAGTTAGGTTTGGATAATGAATCATTTCTGAATCCAACCAAATTGTGAATGAGTTCAACCACAACAGGTCACATCTGAAATTTTACTATGGATATTCCACAAAAGTTAACTTCAGTGGAAAAAAGAAAGAAGTTATTTTTTTAATGCCAGAATTGAGAAATAAACAGTAGTAAAATGTTGAAGTAAATTAGAAGTTTGGGATCATTTATGAATTCACAAAAGTAATTTTTAAGGTAGTTAGAATGAGAGATGATAATGGAAAATGAAGTCATTAACCTTTAGAAATAGTCTAGAATCTTATAAATGACATGGTATAAAGAAAATATTTTTCTACTTCTGGAATTCTTATTCATTCTTTTTAAGAGGAGAAAGAAACTCTTAAATCCATCCAAATTTATGTATAAGTTGAAGTGACTGCTCAGGGTTGGAAACACATAACTTGTTTCTCAATATATTTTGGCATATGGATACTTAAAATATTTCTTAAATAAATGAATGAAGAAAGGAAGACAGGAATAAAGAAGCAAGTGCTAAGTTCTTGAAGGACTTACTAGGAGTATTAACTGCTATACATGGAATTGAAATAATAATACGTTAGTGGAAAAAGGATATTAGTATAAAATCTGTTGAAACCCACATAAATTCTGTAATTTAATTAACGGTGTGGTGCCAATGTTGATTTATTGGTTTTGACAAATGTACCATGGTTACATAGGATGCTACTACCATTAGTGTCAGGGACCAAGAAGAAGTTCTCATTCTGAGGATGTTCTGACCTTTATGATAAGCAGCAGCCCAGGGAGCATTTTGCGGTTGCCTCCCCTGCGCAAACACCCTGCAGCTGACTCAGGCACCCTGCTGCTGATGACTGACGAATTCCCGGAGCGCGCCCCCTCCCCACTCCTGGCTGATAGTTCTGCCTATGGCACCGCCGCCCCCGCTTCTCTTCCGGGATTTCACCTTGCCGCCGGCGTGAACTTGCACCTTATCAGGAGTGCCAAGGAAAAACACAGCCAACCAGCCTGTGTCTCATCATAGCCCTCATTCCCTCAGCATAAATACCCGTGAGAACAATAAAAATTTGCAGCTTGATCAGAATTCCTGTCTTGCTGTCACTCCCCGTGTCTCTTGTCTCTTCATTCCTTCTCTCTTAGGTTCGCTGTCCTGCGTTGATGTCCCGCGGGTCGGGACACATTAGGGGAAAATAGGTGAAAGGTACGTGAGTACTCTATCTTTGCAACCCTTCTGTATATCTAAAATTAATCCAAAATAAATTTAATATTACAACAGTCAGTGTGAAATAGTCCTTGCTTTAAAAAGTATATCAATATGCAAAGAGACAAATAAGTTGGTGAATAATAGATATTTTAATATCTAGACAATCCTTGATTTCCATGGTTGTGTGCAACTCTAAAAAAGACTATGAGAGCTGAAACCATGAAAAAAGAATTTTTTTTTATTGCAAACAAATGGGATACATGTGATTTCTCTGTTTGTACATGGAGTCAAGGCATACCATTTGTGGAATCATAAATTTACATAGGGTAATGTTGTTTGATTCATTCTGTTATTTTTTCCCTTCCCCCCCACACCTCCAATCCCTCTTTTCCCTCTATACAGTCCTTCCTACCTCCATTCTTGCCCCCCTCCCTAACCCTAACTCTAACCCTAACATTAAACCCTCCCACCCCCCATTATGTGTCATCATCCACTTATTAGCGATATCATTCGTCCTTTGGTTTTTTGAGATTGGCTTATCTCACGTAGCATGATATTCTCCAATTTCACCCATTTGCCTGCAAATGCCATAATTTTATCTTTCTTTATGGCTGAGTAATATTCCATTGTATATATATACCACATTTTCTTTATCCATTCATCAACTGAAGGACATCTAGGTTGGTTCCACAATCTGGCTATTGTGAACTGAGTAGCTATGAACATTGATGTGGCTGTATCTCTGTAATATGCTGATTTTAAGTCCTTTGGGTATAGGCCAAGGAGTGGGATAGCTGGGTCAAATGGTGGTTCCATTCCAAGTTTTCTAAGGAGTCTCCACACTGCTTTCCAGAGTGGCTGCACTAACTTGCAGCCCCACCAGCAATGTATGAGTGTACCTTTCTCCCCACATCCTCGCCAACACCTATTGTTGCTTGTATTCTTGATAATCGCCATTCTAATTGGGGTGAGATGGAATCTTAGGGTGGTTTTGATTTGCATTTCTCTTATTATTAGAGATGTTGAACATTTTTCCATATGTTTGTTGATTGCTTGTAGATCTTCTTCTGTGAAGTGTCTATTCATTTCCTTAGCCCATTTGTCGATTGGATTATTTGCATTCTTGGTGTAGAGTTTTTTGAGTTCTTTATAGATTCTGGAGATTAGCGCTCTATCTGAAGTATGATTGGCAAAGATTTTCTCCCACTCTGTAGGCTCTTTCTTTGCATTGCTGATAGTTTCATTTGATGAGAGAAAGCTTTTTAGTTTGAATCTATCCCAGTTATTGATTCTTGCTTTTATTTCTTGTGCTATGGGAGTCCTGTTGAGGAAATCTGGTCCTAAGCCGACATGTTGAAGCTCTGGACCTACTTTTTCTTCTATAAGATGCAAGGTCTCTGGTCTGATTCTGAGATCCTTAATCCATTTTGAGTTTAGTTTCGTGCATGGTGAGAAATATGGGTTTAGTTTCATTCTGTTGCATATGGATTTCCAATTCTGCCAGCACCATTTGTTGAAGAGACTATCTTTTCTCCATTGCATATTTTTGGCCCCTTTGTCTAGTGTGAGAAAATTGTATTTATTTGGGTTTGTGTCTGTGTCCTCTATTCTGTACCATTGATCCACCTTTGTATTTTGGTACCAATACCATGCCGTTTTTGTTACTATTGCTTTGTAGTAGAGTTGAAGATCTGGTATTGTGATACCCCCTGCTTCACTCTTTCTGCCAAGGATTGCTTTAGCTGTTCTGGGTTTTTTATTCTTCCAGATGAATTTCATAATTGCTTGCTCTATTTCTGTAAGGTACATCATTGGGATTTTAATTGGAATTGCATTGAATCTGTATAGCACTTTTGGTAGTATGGCCATTTTGACAATATTAATTCTTCCTATCCAAGAACATGGGAGTCTTTCCATCTTCTAAGGTTTTCTTGAATTTCTTTCTTTAGTGTTCTGTAGTTCTCACTGTAGAGGTCTTTCACCTCTTTTATGAGATTGATTCCCAAGTATTTTATTTTTTTCGAGGCTATTGTGAATGGGGTAGTTTTCCTAATATCTCTTTCTGAAGATTCGTCACTTATGTATAAAAATGCCTTAGATTTATGTGCATTGATCTTATATCCCGCTACTTTACTGAATTCACTAATGAGATCTAAAAGTTTTCTGGTGGAATTTCCTGGTTCCTCTAAGTATACAATCATATCATCAGCAAATAGGGATAGTTTGAGTTCTTCTTTTCCTATTTGTATCCCTTTAATTTCTTTGGTCTGTCTAATTGCTCTGGCTAGAGTTTCAAGGACGATATTGAAAAGAAGTGGTGAAAGAGGGCATCCCTGCCTTGTTCCAGTTTTTAGGGGGAATGCTTTCAGTTTTTCACCATTTAGAATGATATTAGCCATGGGCTTAGCATAGATGGCCTTTACAATGTTAAGGAATGTTCCCACTATCCCTATTTTTTCTAGTGTTTTGAGCATGAAGGGGTGCTGTATTTTATCAAATGCTTTTTCTGCATCTATTGAAATAATCATGTGATTCTTGACTTTAAGTCTATTGATATGGTGAATGACATTTATTGATTTCCTGATGTTGAACCAACCTTGCATCCCTGGGATGAAACCCACTTAATCATGGTACACTATCTTTTTAATATGTTTCTGTATGTGATTTGCTAAAATTTTGTTGAGAATTTTTGCGTTGATGTTCATTAAGGATATTGGTCTGAAATTTTCTTTCCTCGATGTGTCTCTGTCTGGTTTAGGTATCAGGGTAATATTGTTTCATAGAATGAGTTTGAGAGGGTTCCCTCCTCTTCTATTTTATGGAATACTTTGAGAAGTATTGGCATGAGCTCTTCTTTAAAGATTTTGTAGAACTCGGCTGAGAACCCATCTGGTCCTGGACTTTTCTTTGTTGGTAGGCTTTTGATGACTTCTTCTATTTCATTACTTAAAATTGGTCTATTTAAATTGTGTATGTCCTCCTCGTTCAGTTTAGGCAATTCATATGTCTCTAGAAACCTGTTGATGTCTGTGAAATTTTCTATTTTGTTGGAGTATAGATTTTCAAAATAGCTTCTAATTATGTTTTGTATTTCAGTCGTGTGTGTTGTGATATTTCCTTGTTTATTCTGAATTTTAGTGATTTGGGTTTTCTCTCTTCTTCTCTTTCTTAGTGTGGCTAAAGGTTTATCAATTTTATTTTTTCGAAGAACCAACTATTTATTTTGTCAATATTTTGTATTGTTTCTTTTGTTTCAATTTCGTTGATTTCAGCTCTGAGTTTAACTATTTCCTGTCTTTTACTACTTTTGGTGTTGGTCTGTTCTTCTTTTTCTAGGGTCTTGAGCTGTAGTGTTAGGTCGTGTATTTGTTGAATTTTACTTCTTTTATTAAATGCGCTCCATGAAATAAATTTTCCTCTAAGTACTGCTTTCATAGTGTCCCAGAGATTTTGATATGATGTTTCTTTGTTCTCATTTACCTCTAAGAATTTTTTAATTTCCTTCCTAATATCTTTTGTTATCCATTCATCATATAATATCATATTGTTTAATCTCCAGGTGAAAAACAATTTTAATCGTCAAAAAATTACAAATATCCTATGACCTATAAAATGATTTTCTAAACATTAGAAACTTTTATTATCAATTATGAACATACAGGGAAATAAAAATAGCAACACTAATATTTATTGCACTAATATTTAAAACATTATATCTTTGTAAGAAAACTTAACAATAGTAGTTTCAGTTGTGTTTGTACCTTTTCATTGTATAACTAATAATACATAATAATCCTTTCTATGCTCTGGAAAATTCTCTATCCTTTCTAAGTTTGTATCAGCTTCCAGTATTTTATCTTTCTTGATTTCAGTGTTATGAAACCTCACTGAGGGTCCCTTTAATATGAAGGTTTTGGCTGATGTAATTTCTCTTGGATTGTACTCATCCTGTTTGCCACAACTTTCTTCTTTTATGTGGATAAGTTCACCTTCAGTAAATTCTTCTGGTTACATGTCTTGGGTCTTTCAGGCAGTGGTGATGTCAATTGTTCCATAATCAGCTATTTCTTCTATACCTCCATTTTATTTTTTATTTTCAGTGTTATTGATTTTTATTTCTTTGCTGCACTTCCACATTTATTGGTCAATTCCCATTTTGATTATCTACTTCTGAGAAATGTCACCAGAAATTATCATTGGGATACAGATGCCAACACAAATCCATGCTTTGATGATGTGCATGAAGTGAATAGAACAGGTAATGAACAATCACTGGTAGACTCTGAAGGTATTGATGTGATTGGTCACTGATTATAATGTGTCTGCTATTTATGTAGTGATTTGTGGAGTGAAAGGCTAATTGTAAAGTTCATACTTTATGCAATTACTTACAATTAATAACACAGTAACAGTAAAATAACATATATAGTAGTACTCATAATAGCAGCATTCATAATTGTGAAAAACAGTCAAAATGTGCATCAACTGATGAATGAATATATAAAATGAGGAATCTTTATATAGCATAATGTTATTTGGCAATAAAAGTAATGAGGAGGACTGGGAATATAACTCAGTGATAGAGTGCTTGCCTCAAGTGTGTGAAGCAGCCCTGGGTTCAATCCCAAGCATGACAAAAAATTTAAAAAAAGTGATAATGAATATAGAAATGAAATATGGTATATCTATATAATGAAATATTATTGAGCCATAAAAATGTACTGATACGTGCTATCACATGGATGGACTTCGAAAATATGTTAAATTAATGAAACTAGTTACAAAAGACTATGTTATATGATTGTGTTTATATAAAATATCCAGCATCAATAAATCTATAGAAGCAGAAAGTAGATTAAGAACACCAGGTTGGTAGGGTTAGAATGAATAGTGACTAAATGGTTAGAGTTATTTTTTGGTTGATGAGGATGTTCTAAAATTAGATGATGGTGATGGTTATAGAAGTCTGAATATACTAAAAGATACTGAACCACATACTTTAAATTGGTGAATTTTATAGCATATGAATTAAATCTCAATAAAGGTACATACACAGACATAGACACATGTACGAATGTGTGCACACACCATGGTAACTGAAATTTATACATATCAGAATTGTGCAATGCAAAGACTGATTATAGTTATATTGGTACTTGATAGTTAAGTACAAAGATGAGAGGTTACTTATAGAAGGCAAATTAAACCTCTTCAAATACAGTGTACTGAGTTATTAAGGGAAACTAATTTTATATAGGAATTACATTTGAATGCCATGTATCTAAAAATGTGCATAGTAACTCTCAGTAAGTGGTTGTTATTATTAAGTATTTCATTTAAAATATATATTAGGAATTTGTTTTAACCAGGCTTGTTTGTAGGGATCACAAAATGTCAATTATTATTTTGTAGATAATACAAGAATTTTAAACCTAATTTAGAATTTTTAAAAAGTGGTAAACAACTTGTTTTTGAAAAATCATGGAAAAAGGAAGATAATCTGATTATAAGGTAGTTTTATGAATGAGGTGGGAAAACAAGACTCATGAGATTGAGGCAGACTGCAATATTCTAGGTGTAAGGTACCTGGAACTTGTGTAAGAGATTGTATGCCTCTGAGAGTTTGGGTTAGGTAGCAACCATGGATAATGAGTCAGAAGAGACGATATATTTAAAAATTTTGGTTTGGGAATGCAGGAATGAATTCTTCAGTTGTAGGTTCCACCATAATATCAGGAACTAAAAATTGAAAAAAAAAATAGTCATTTTATTGTCATGCATTCAGGCATACATGTAAAACAAGCAGTGTATATCTAAAGAATCTGTTTACATGCTTTTTATAGTTACTCATTTAATGCCAGTCAATTCATGTTTACTTGGTATTATCTTAGCTTAACTGTTAGAAAAAAAAAAGAACTTGGATAACGAAAAAGTTTGTTTTTTGAATATTATAGAATATCTTATTCTGTTAGAAGTCCTTGAATATTTCTCACTCTTTTTCTTAATAAAGACTGCAGTGTGAAATGTTGGCATTCATTTCCTTTGAATGATCTGTGCCTTTATCACAAATATTCCATATTTCAGTTTGTATAAAAATCTTTGAAATCCTTGACTAGATATTTAATGGTTTTCTTCATCTGAATGTTTAGCCACAAAGAATGATTCTTGTCTCATCTGCTAAAAGAAATTATAGATGAATCGCTAGTTGAAGAATTCTGAGGGCGATATATCAATAATGTACATTTTTTTTTTGCACTTGGAAGACCATGGAGATTGAATTTCTCATGTTAATACGTTTTTTAATGAAACTGACCCTATAACAAAATTCATTACTGACTAAAATAAAATGACTTCATTTCTTGAATATCGAAAGTTCAATGAAAGACAGTCGAAGAGACTATTAGAAGAACAAGTGATGGAAATAATTTACTTCACAACAAAATGTACCTTTGTCCTTGTGTCTCAAAATGAAGGGAAGACGTCTATAATTCTACTTCAGAAACTAAAGCATATCAGAAAAAAAAGTGCCTGTTGAGCAAGTAAAATATTTCAGATTTCAGTTATGTGGTTTATCTCTTTAAAGAAATTACATTTTATTTTATTCTATTTGTTTATTTATAATTTTTACATTTAAAATTTAACTATTTCACAAATGCTTGAAGTCTTTTTTTTTTTTTTTTTTTTCCAGTATTGGGGATTGAAACCAGGAGCACTCTACCACTGAGCTACATTCCCAACCATTTTTTTTTTTTTTTGAGAAAGTGCCTGCCAAGTTGCCACGATGGCCTTGAACTTGTGACCCTCCTGCCTCAGCCTCCCAAACTGCTCAGATTACAGGCCTGTGCCACCACACTTGGCTTCTTTTTAAAAAGCGACTTTGTTCTAATTATCATTTCTGCATAAAAATACTTTAAATTTGGTGGCTTACAATAGAACAATAAATTATTTTTTCTTATGAATGGGCAATTTGATCCAAGTTTGGCATGGATGACTCATCTCTATTCCATGTGGCATAATCTGGGATAATTCCACAGGAACTGGAGGATACTTTCACAAGTTGATAATAAACATGCTGGTGAGATGAATGTGGCTTTCTCCAAAAGCTGACTTGGGTTTCCTCACAGGTTCCAAGAATAAGCATCTCAAAAGACAAATAGTGGAAGCTGTAAGTTTATTAAAATTTCAGTCCAGAATATTAAAAAGTATTACTGTGACTCTTTGCCACTAAACAAGCAACCACAGAATCCAGATTCAAGGCAAACAGACATACACACCATTAGTAGAATTTTGTAGTCATATTCCAAAACCACTACAGAAATGGAGAAAACTTTTAGTATAGGTAAAGAAAGAATCTGCTATTATCTTTGAGACTTTTATCCCAAGGAAAATAATTTAAAATTATATTAAAGCTACACTTATGAGCTGATGCATTTTTACTTAATTTACCATTATTTTTGTATAGGGAAACATTGTATTTCCAAGTGTGAACAACTTCCAAATATGCAGATACCAATATACCATCAACTATTACCGTATTTTCTATTACCTACAGGAACAAATTAATTCAAGTCAATTAAAATTTGAGATGTGTAGTGGTTTGGATATGAGGTGTCCTCCAAAATTTCCTATATTAATACAGGAATGTTCAGAGACAAAAAAAATGTTAAATTATTAGAAGACTAACCTAATCAGTGGATTAATCCATTTTATGAAATAATAATTTGAATGCACACTATGTTAGGTGGTAACTGCAGGCAGATTTGGTATGACTGGAAGAAGTGTGCCACTGGGGGCATGCCCTTGGGTATTCTATTTTGTCCCTCTGGCTCTTCCCTCTCTCTCTGTTTCCCATCTGCTCTGAGGTGAGTAGCTTTCCTCCACCATGTCCTTCTGCCATGATGCTCTGCCTCACCTTGGGCCCAGAGAAGTGAAGTTGGGAGACCATGAACTGAACCTCTGAAAACCATGACCTTAAAATAAGCTTTTCTTCCTCAAAGTTTTTCTCATTGGGTATTTTGATCAAAACCAAGAAAAGCTGTCTAACACAAGATGCTTATATAATTAGAAACTGTTTATTCAGAAGCAATAGGTGACAAGATTTGAGGAATACCCAAGGTATGGACTGCCTAGAAACAGCATTCTGTCATGGGCTATAAAAGTCCTACCAGTAGAGTAATTTTGTTGGTTTCAGTATCTCCAAACTGTCTCAGAAAAGAAGTGTAGTTATCAACTGGAAGTGTATGAACTCATTTTCAAATAAGTCAGTTTTACTGGAAAATATGGTTAAAATGTAAGATATAGGACTTGTTAAAGTTAATAGGATAAAAGCATTACAAAAGGTAGGCATACTGTCCAAAGATAGTATATAGCAGGAAGGCTATATAGCATACCTAGGATAAAAGCATTACAAAAGGTAGGCATACTGTCCAAAGATAGAATATAGCAGGAAGGTTATATAGCATAACTATGATGACCATTTTACTTATCAACCAAACTAAAATTCTCTTGAGAATGAAAGAGAATGACAACTCGATGGCATAATACAGGAAAATAATTTAACTAGAACTGTCCTAGACAAAAAGAAACATGGTTTCACTAAGCATAATCCTTGTAAGCATAAGCTTTGAGGCCAGAGAAATTGGGTTCACATCATGGTTCTGACACATAAGAGCTATGTGATCCTTAGCAAGGTGTTTAATCTTTCAGATCCTCATTTTTCTTATCTCTAAAATGGGATAAAAGTGCCGAGCTAAAATATGTGCTATGAAGATTAAATGATAGAAGTGAAAAATGTAGCTTATATATAGGAAGTATTTGAAAAATGATGTTACATAGTGATATTTTTTCTAGCACTTTTCAAATTGATCTCTATGTTGTTGCTATCGTTAGATGCTAAGGTATGTAAAGATATTTTCCTATCTTCAAATAGTTGGCAACCTATATTATCTACAGGTTCAAATAGCATACTTAAAATTATCAGGTGCTGTAAATTTAGTAGTTATCTGCCTATTTTGTTGAGATTGAGATAAGGCCATGTTTTTATATTGATGAACAGAAGCTTCAGTGGAAACTACTTTGGTTGTACTCTTGCTGATCTATGTAATCAGATCACGTATGATTTAGAGCACTGTTGAATGAGGCACTATAAATAACCTGCTCCCTGTGTGTTAAGGAATATAACAAAGAAATTAAACTTATGGTGGCCAAAATGTCACTTCTGTTGAACACTTTCTAATTTTGAAACCCAAAATGACATAGATTTTGCTACCCTTTTACAGGTAATACTTGGTTGTGACTGGCTTCTTCACCTGTTGACCTTCTATAAAATTAAGAAAGGAGGAAACAGAGGAGAAAAGTACCCTGTAGGCAAATCTTTTTAAGGAAAGGAAAGAGATAGGGACTAGACTATGCAGCCCAGATTTCTACTTTGAACTCATCAATTAAATAAGCCCATTTACCTTCCTAGAGTCCATCTGCTTTGGTGTAGATCTGGAATGTCTCACAAAAAACATGCAACAAGGTTCAGAGGTGGGATTTTAAGGAAATGATTAGATTATGAGGGCTATAAACTCATTGGTGGATTAATTCATTGGATGGATTGATAATTTGAATGGACTACTGAGAGGTAACTGTAGGTAGCTGGGGCCTGGCTGAAAGGAAATCACTGGGAGCATGCCCTTGAGACTCAACTGTATCTGTTCCTGACCACTTTGTCTCTCTTTCTTTGCTTCCAGGCTGCCTATGAACTGAGAAACTTTCCTTCCACAAACTCCTCTGCCATGCTTCTGCCTTGGAGTCAGCCAACCATGAACTAAATCCTCTGTCAAAGTAATTCTTTACTTCTATAATTTGTTATTGTTGGGTATTTTGGTCACAACAATGAAAAGCTGACTAACACACCAGATAAGAGGTGTTTTCCCGTTATATGGAAGAAAGCATCAGGATAGCAAGAATGTATTTGGAGATGTTTCAAGTCTTCATGTATCTGTAGTGCGAAATACATTAAATTTTACATATAAATGACACAAAAAATTGAAAATAACTGCCATTTAGGAGTAATATATCACCCTTGCAATGAATACCTTCATGCACATCCCTATTCCCTTATGATCATCTCTAATACAAAGAATTTCTAGGCATTCTCTTAATACTTTGATAAATATTACTTGATTATAACAGTTTACATTTTGAATGATTTGTTTTACTCATTCGTAAGTCATGGGAGCCCATCTCCTTGTACCTTGCCTTCTCTTTATTGAACTAATTATGAAGTGAACATGTTAAGTTTTTGATATCTTCATCCTTCCCATATGGTAACACCTAGACCACCTTTACCCACTTATACTGTTCTCATCATAGCTTTAGGACAGGCATCTCTCCACAACTGATGCTATAATACTGACCTGATGAAGTTGATATGATCTAGATATGATCTTTATTTGTTCTATTACTAAATTTTATATATTATCTTAGGAAAGCAGTTTGTCTCTTACCACACTACCTGTTGCTTTGCACTTACTGTTAACTTACTTAAACCTTATCTTTTTGGGTAGAGAATATTTCTAAATGAATGACAATGCCATTCATTTACATTCATGTGCTAAAAAATATTTAACAGATGCTAAATAAGTGTCAGAAATCATGGTAGTTTGTTGGGAGAAATCCTAGTTCTTGGTTTGCAGCAGTTTATGTCTCAATTATGTAAACTTGCAGAGAGGAGCACTCCGCTCTGATCTCCTAGGAATGTAAACAACTGCCCCCAAATTGACCTAATGTTACCAAGGGAACCTGTATGGGGCCCTGGTGGTTCTGATCCCCCATGGCACATTGTGATTGGGCAAAAAGTTTATAAAATGTATGGTTTTTCGTGCAATAAATGAATTTGCAGGTTGCTCGCCACAAATCTGCTTTTACCCAACTCCTGGGGTCTGGGTTCTGACTCCGCCGGCTCTTACCTGCGCCTGAGCTAGCCTGGCACACCCTACACTTGGCGCCAACGTGCCTCGTTACTCATGGCTCCTCGGGATTGGTGAGTGCTCCATGATTCCTGATTTGGTAAGAGCCCCTTTGTGTTCTGTGTGCTGAGGGTCCTGTGAGGGTAAGCACAAGACCCCTCTCCTCCCCTTTCTTCCCTGTTCATCCTAATTGTCCTAATCCATGAGAAAAGGCACACACTGCCCCTGCCCCCCCCACCCCTCCGCCAGCAGCTCTACCTTCCCCTTTGGTTCTCCCAGCGAATTCACGTAAGAGATTGATCCCCCTGAATTTGGAACCAGGTTTCTCTCTGCGCAGACTTTTACCAGAGACACTGTGTGGGACACACAGTTGTGATGTAACGACTCACAGAAGTTCCCCCGCGATGCACCAAATATATTGAATCCTAAACACCTCTTTGTTTGTCAGAAGATAGGCTCCCTTTGTCTTCCCACGGGTCCCCTATATTAGGCTTAGGGATACTCATTGCAGGTTACTTTACAGTCCTTCTCCTTGTTCTTGAGAGATTTCTTTACTCCAATCTCCCCCCCTAGGAAGAGAGCTCTGCAGCTTGCAGCTTTAAAGGCACTTCTCTCCCAGAGCGGGCTTAAGGTGAAACCAAAAGACAAGAAAATGACCCCCAGGCCTTCACTTCAAGCATTGTAACTTCTGAGGATGAGGAGACAGACACCAATAATAACAAAGGCCTCCCGCCATCTGCTTCTCCCCTTCTATACCCTTGGAATGAATTGCCCTCTCTCGCTCCCTCCGGGGTTCCCTCTGTGAAGCACGAAGCTTTAAAAGGGTCTTCTTTTTCTCCCAAGAATCCATTTGCAGTGTACCCCATCAATTTGGGCCCAGATGGGGGTAGAAGGTCTTGGATCCCCACCCCACTCCCAGACCTGGCACCCCTTAGGAAGGCAGAAGTGAGAGAAGGTTTAGTCCCACCAGCACCATTTTATCCTATACTAACAGCGATGTATGCCTGTTTAAAGGGAGTTCCAACAGAGAATGTAGATCCAAAAAGTTTACTCTCTCGGACTATAGAAGAAAGTGAAAGAAACCCTGTAGTTCCCCCCACCCTGGGGAAAATGGGGAAGAAAACATGGCAGAGATAGTAAAAGATAGCCCCTTCCAGCTACTCCTCTTTGTTCTCTGCAAGTAACTGGAGAACAGGACATTCCTCAGCAATAAATTTAGGGGAGACACCTGTCTAGCCACACTCCTCATGTTCCCCTCTCCACCCTAAATAACCCTAAACAGCCCAACAGCCCAACAGCCCGTGGCATGTTGCAGAAAGGAGTATAATATAGCAGCTCCATTCCTCAAAAGTAGTGGGAAATAATGTTTCATGATTTTTTTCATCCAAGCCTAACCTGATTTCTCAACCAGGAAAAAGGGTTAAAAGGTCCTAGGCAATTTCCCCTGCCTGGCCTTGCTGAAGTCTGCATTGGAACCTGCAGCCATCTGGGTGGGGGACCAACCTGAGACTGAAGGAAAAAAAAAGTGTCCATTTTAAATTTCTCCTGGGCTACAACACAGAACTAACTCACTTTTTCTCTCCCTCTCCTTTCCTCTCACCCCCTCTCTCTGCCTACCTTTCCTCACTCTTTTATGTTATAATTAATGGTCATTATCATTTTTTCTTCTAGGATTCTTGTTTTGTTTTGTTTTTCTTAAATGCAATATTTTTTGAGCTCACAATTTTGATCCTACATACCTAGATTAATGATTTTCTGATCATTTCTATTTTTATTCAACTCTAGAGTTATTTTTGAACATCTGTTACATTGCAATGGAGATAAATGTTACAAGGCCTTCACTTTTGTGTTATGTGTATGTCATGTGTCTCTGCGCATAAAATTAAAATTTAAAAATAGATCCAAATACTTTTAATTCACGTGATTTAAAAAGGTTCAATTTAAATTGGGTAAACTAATAAAAGTAAAATATCTTCTAAATTAACTCGCAAGTCTCTAGGTGGTCAAACTAATAAAATGTTGATGCTTATAAAATGTCTAATATCAATTGTTTCTAGGACTTTTCTTCAACAGGAAAGAGCCGGAAAATACTGTTCAATACTCTTGTCTAATATCTTGGTTTTACAGTAAAGTAAATAAATTAGACTTAAGATATATAAGTTTACTCAAATGTGTTTGTTAGAGGCATCTGATTAATTTGCAAAGTTAAAATGCTAATTATTAAATAGCATCGAGTGCTCTTAACTCCTTAAATTCCGGGGGGTAACATATTTAAACGCTACTGGTGTTTTCATAGATTGGTGAATAAAAAGGGTTTAATATTGCTTTGTGTCATCACTAAAAACAAGGTAACTAAGTTAAGTCCTAACAGGTACAATTCTATACACAAAGGGCTCTAAAAGTTTCAACTGTGTTTCAATTAGAGTACTATAAACAACAAAGTGTTTAATCTTGTTCAAATGGAGTAATTTAGCTAAATTGAGAAATTTCATAAGAGTTGTTTGAGAATGTGAACAATAAGGGGTCAACAGATAGGAAAGAAAAAAATAAAAGGTTCTAAATATGGAAATATATTTAGTGAAAAACAAAATGTTTCTGGGTAAGAAAATGCTTATGTGGTAAACTGGAGGGTCTAAGTAAGTGCTAAGACAGTCTGTGTGTAAGTAAAGGGCAAATTGCAACAAGTTTGTGTGTAACTAAGTTGGTTATATGTATGTGAGACAATCAGTTAAAACTAGTTAAGATTTTCCTAAGGTCAAATACTAATGTACTGATATAAACCAAATTTCAGTCTGTATGTTGAAAAAACAGGGGTTTCTTAGAAACACTAATTCACTCTTAACATCCTGTCTGTTAACTTTTCTTCTTTAGAACAATCATTCTTGAAAATTGGGGTTTATACAATTATGGTTAAACAACAACTGTAAGAGTATTGTGCTACGTTACAGAGTCTAAAGTTTTCTTTAGAAACTAAATTTGGTTAATATAAAGGTATCAAAGTAATTGGAATGGTGATTATTTGTATATTAAATGTATTTATTTCTTCCAGGTATACAAGCCTTTAACGCAGAAATTTATCAAACTGCTATTCTCCAAATTAAAATTGTCTGTAATGGTAAATTTAAACTTATAAAGAGTAAAATTTATGGGGGATTTGTTTCTATCATTTAATGCATTATTACAGGACCTGTTATCAATAGGGTATATGTAAAATTTGTTACCTTTTACAATGAGATAAAAAATTTTTAATGAAATATATTTCTAAAGGTTAGTGAGAATCTAATTCGTCTAAAGGTTAGTATTGTGAAACATAAAAAAAACATTTTGCCACTTTGCCACACAAAAGGAAAGTTAAAAGTTTTCTCAGTCTTTGATTTGTGTTTTGGATATAATGTTAAATTGTGTTGACTAATGTTCATATAGACTTAGAAAACAATATATGTAAGCTTAAAATGATATTTAAGGAAGTCAAAGATCAACATGAGAATTAAGACACTTAAGATTTGGAGGGACCACGCCTTACCTCAGATAAGGCTCTGCCTCCCATCTTACTGCATGTTAGAGTGGTTCCAAAATAAACCAGACTTCAGCTTCTTTAAAGTTATGGTCAAAGGATTGGTTCTTTCTGTGGAATCACTGTGATCTCAAACAGGGGATATAATATAGAGCCAAAATGCTCAGCCAAAATTCAAGATAGCGGTTATACAAGTTAAATGTACTTTTGCTCTTGCTAATTTCATTTTGTAAAACTATTACCTGTTAGTTTTACAGAGGTACTGCTTCAAGAACACACAACCTAGGTAACTTGTAATAATAAGCCATTACCTACAGAACAGATAGTATGTAGTGGTAACCTCCAGTACTAATACAGACTCCACTTAAAGAAAAGGGTAAATAACTGTAAAGTTACAGACATTGAAGTTAAAACTCAGTACTCTTACTTTATGACTGGTGAGACTGACTTGCTGGATGGTTAAGGTCAAACTTAGAGATTGAACTTAAATACAGAGACCAAGAAAAACCAGTATTTGGACCTTGCCCTCAGTCAGCCTGAATCCAGGGAACAAGAGGACTTCTCTAAGAAGCTTTGCAATTCTGGATCACACAACCTCCTGATCAGGGAGATTAATGAGACCACTGGAGGATGAAAAGTCAATCAGTGCACCTGCTGCACAGGAGGATCATTGGAAAAGGGTGACATCCCTGATGCTTCCAAGGGAAGCCATCTCATCAAGGAGATCCTACCTAGCAAATGGCACAAAAAGAGCTAAGAAGCTGCTCTTAAGTTCTCTATGAGTGACCCCTGTGGGAACTCAGCTGACTCTTAACAGACAGGAACAAGTCAGTTTGACCAGCTTGATCTTAAACACCTAGAAAAACAGTTAAAACCAAAATATAGCCATTCTTGAGCATTTAAAAGAAGCAATAGTTAAATGTAACTTAAGATGTACACTTGTGTTAGCATGCTAGAATAAAGACTGGAAGCTACAAATGAAAGATTCTTAGGGGAATGTGCCTGATAACTATCAAGAGAAGCTGCCAGAGTCAGAAATTTTTAGTCAGTTTAAGGCCTACAGACCTTCCTAAGCTATACAGGTAGGCTTAATTTATGTTTGCTAGTATGATTATTTAACCTTAAGTAACAAATATAGAAATGTACTAAAAATAGGTCATACAAATAAAAGGATATTTTACAAAATCAGATGACATTAAGTAGATTAGTTATATTTTCTGGGGACATCAATGACATTAAGAATTAAATGTGGTGTTTACATTCCTGATAACTTGGACAGTGTTAAGGTTCCCACATGAAGGCCTTGTCCCTTCCAGCCTTTGTTAGGCCTTGTTATAGGAACAATTTCTCAGTTCTTCCACCTCCTGTTGAGGGATTATTGACTTCTGTCATCTTCATGATATTCATTGGCATGTTTCAGATGCTGCAACATTTACTTTGTACTAATCTCATGTCAGTACTCATGTCTTTTTGTTCTTCTTTCATAGAAGCACCCACTCCCAGATGACTTTACAACCTGCTCTTCCCCAACCAGACTTCTACCATGGACTCCTTGATTGACGTGATTTCTAAAATGAACTCCAAATTGCTTGCCCCTTGCTGCCCTCTTCCAGCTCAAAGCAGCCAGAGTGTTCATCACCCCCTTTTCTTACAACAGTAAAGAGTTCCTAAAGCAAAAAGGGAGAATAAAGCCAGAATTGGGGACAGGCAGTTAGTGTAGAAATAGGGGATTAAGTCAAATGGAAGAAATGGAGGTCATGAAAGCCATCTGCCTCTGGAAGTTGGAGACTGCCCCTGGGAGAATGTAATGTCAAGCATCTGCAGAGCCCTTGATTACCAAATTTACCTGGCTGAATCATGTTGGTCCTTCCCCTGCCCATTCAATACTTCTCACTTTATGCATCTCACCTGCAAAACTAGGCCTAAACACATAGGCAGGAAGGAGAGATAAGGGGAAAAGAACTGGAGAACAAAAGAAACATTAACCTATAAAGGATGTAAGGTGTGCTCACTTCTTAGAACTTTAGAACATCAGCCATGGTCCCCTTCTCCCTCCCAGGAGAGGTCTGTGTTATTACCTTTAAATAGAACCTCCTTAATATGCGAAATCCTACTACAATGTTAGGATTAGCCTGTATACTCTTCCTTATAATTCTTGCAGTTCTTAAGTGTTTGTGGTTCATTTTCAACAAGAGACTCACGAGGATTCAAGTCAATCAGGTCCTCCTGAAGAAATTCCTTGTCCAAATTAATAAAAATGGGGGAAATGTTGGGAGAAATCCTAGTTCTTGGCTTGCAGCAGTTAATGTCTCAAGTATGTAAACTTGCAGAGAGGGGCATTCCACTCTGACCACCTAGGAATGTAAATGACTGCCCCCAAATTGACCTAATGTTACCAAGGGAACCTGTATAGGGGCCTGGTGGTCTGATCCCCCATGGCACATTGTGATTGGGCAAAAAGCTTATAAAATATATGGTTTTTCATGCAATAAATGAATTTGCAGGTTGCTCACCACAAGCCTGCTTTTACCCAACTCCTGGGGTCTGGGTTTTGACTCTGCCAGCTCTTACCTGCACCTGAGCAAGCCTGGCACCCCCTACAGTAGTTGCAATACAGTAGTGAACAAATATATATGAGTGTGTACATATATATGCATATATATATATATACATATATCTATATTTCCTGATACTTATGTGTGTGTATATATATAATATATACATATATATATATATATATTTAATAAAGCTTGGATTCTTATGCTAACTGAAGTTGCTCTAGAAGTAAAATAAAATTATTTTGGACAATATTAAATGCTTTAAGAAATCTGTATGAATATTTAGTCCCTTGGAGTTATATTTTATAGACTGATTGCTTCATGGCTATCAATAAATGATGGACTTATTTTTGTTTAGAAGTGTTATCAAAAAAGTTTTGTTTAAATCCAAACTATGGAGTTTTGTCAAGGAAATAGATGACCATATGTTTTGGGGACTAAGGAAAGTAATCAATCTCTTGTTCTATCTTTCTTTAGAATACTGTGACTTCTGTTCAGTAGAGTTATTAACTAAACTAAGAATGATTTTCTTATAAACTTAATGCAGTGATTTGATCAGAGTTTTGAACCCAGGAATACTAAATCATTGAGCCACATTACCAGCCCTTTTAAAAATTGTTTAAATTTTTTAGAATTTTATTTGTTATTTTTAGATATACATGACCATAGAATGTTTTTCAGCATACTATATATACATGGAGTATAACTTATTCTAATTAGGAATTCTTGTGGTTGTATATGATGCAGAGTAACCCTGGTCATGTATTCAAATATAAGGCTAGGAAAGTTATGTCTGATTAATTCTACCGTCCTTCCTACTCCCCTGACCCTCCCTTCCCTCTGTTCTCCTTTGTCTAATCCAATGGACTTCTATTCTTTCCCTCTACACCCTCCCTTGTTGTGGGTTAGCATCCACATTTCAGAGAGAACATTTGGCAAGTGCTATACAGATTTAATGCAATTCCTATTAAAATTGCAATGACATTCTTCATAGAAATAGAAAAAGCAGTCATGAACTTCATTTGGAAAAATAAGAGATTAAAGCAATCCTTAGTGAGAAGAATGATGCAGGAGGCATCACCATACCAGATCTTATTACAGAGCTGCAGTACCTAAACAGCATGGTATTGGCACCAAAACAGACACATAAACTAATGGTACAAAAAAGAAGACACAGAGACAAACATGCATAAATACAGTTATCTCATACTAGACAAAGGTGCCATAAACATACACTGGAGAAAAGATAACCTCTTCAACAAATGGTACTGGAAAAACTGGAAATCTATATGTAGTAGAATGAAATTGAATTCCTACATATCTCACCCTGTGCAAAATTCAACTCGAAGTGAATCAAGGACCTAGGCATTAGACCAGAGAGACCCTGTGCTTACTAGAAGAAAAAGTAGACCCAACTCTTCATCATGCTGGCTTCAGAACCAACTTCCTCAATGAGACTCCTAAAGTGCAAGAAGTAAGATCAAGAATCAATAAATTGAATGGTATCACACTAAAAATCTTTTTCACTGCAAAGGAAACAATCAAGAATGTGAATAGAGAACCTACAGAATGGGAGAAAATCTTTGCAATCTACACAACGGCATTAATCTCCAGGATGTATAAAGAACTCAAAAAACTTAACACGAAAAACACACAAATAACCCAATCCCAGCCAATTTTTTATTTTGAGACAGGGTCTTGCTACGTTGCTTAGGGCCTCCCTAAATTGCTAAAGTTGGCTGAACTTTGATCCTCCTGCCTCAGCATCCCAAACTGCTGGGGTTACAGGTGTGTACCACTGCATCCAGTGTTGTATGGATTACTTTTAACAATCATCATGTTCATTTTAATTAATCCTATTTATAATCCTGTTTAGATGTGTGTGACAGGCATTTAAGGTTGGACTTTAGATAAATTTCTTAGATAAGATTATATTCTCTATCCTAAAAAGTCTGCAAAAGTCAATGACTTTAGAACTAGCAGTTCATGACAGAATGGTTCTGGACATAAATTAGTCCCAATTATAGTATTCCCAAACAGAATATATATTTTCAGCTTTTGGACTTGATAGTCCATTTGTTTTTTCATTCAAGCTAATACCAATGGTCTTCTGTCATATGATTATTTCCATTTGGTTGTTTTGCTCAATAATTTATTGTCAATTTTCAACAACAATAAATTATATATTGAGCACCATATGTCACATCTATTTTTCATTTCATTTTGTTTTGTTTCTGTTGTATTTTTTTATTTTCTTTTTGATTTGTTTGCTGTTTGGCAATCTTAAGAATTTGGACCTCTTAAGAATAAAGCTGATAGAAACTTTTCTTTGTGAAGCCAGTTGTCTAAAGACTTTCCTATTCCACCATGTTTTCTGTTTTCTTAGACAGTGTTAGATCTGAATGGGTGTGATGAAAATTGGCTGTAATTCATGGAGTCATTGCATAAGATTTGTGCAGCTCATGAAGATTGCTGTGTGATTAAATAGATAAATCCATTTTTTTGCACTTCAGTTCAAATCAGTTCATCATATCTGTTCATACTGCATTCATTTACCTATATTGTAAGCACTAAACACAGTATTTGAGATAAACAACTCTGGTTCTTCCTTACCCCTTTCCTGCTTTCCATCACGTGAATTAACTGAGGTCTTAACTCAACTGCATCACTTGCTTTCAAACCTCTCTTTGGATATTTAGTTTTGTTTATATTGTTTTGATCACTTTGGTCTAAGGTGTAAGCCTTGATTTCTTTCCAGTGATTTGTTTTTATTTACTTCACTAGCTTTACCTGGCATAACTGTCTTAAGCAATTAACCTCCTCCAGACAGCTCCTCAAACTCCCCAACCCAGCCCTAATCTTCAGTCAGTGCTCTGGTTGATCTGTTCATTTCTCCCAACAAAGAGATGGAAAGGGTGAGCATACACACATTTTTTTTAAACCAGGGATTGAACCCAGGGGTGCTTAACCACGGAGCCACTTCCCCAGCACTTTTTGTATTTTATTTTGAGACAAGTTCTCGCTAAGTTGCTTAGGGCCTGACCAAGTTGCTGAGGCTGGCTTTGAACTTGCCAACTTTCTGCCTCAGCCTCCCATGCCATCAGGAAATACAATTTGTTTGCTTGTTTGTTTAATTAGTTTTTTCTTATGTGGTGCTGAAGATTGAACCCAGTTCCTCACACATACTAGGCAAGTGCTGTACCTCTGAGCTACAAACCCAGTCCCCACACACACATTTTTAAATTAATCTATCTTTATATATAAGTGTATCCTGCCTAAAATGAATTAATTAAACTAGGGTTTTCCATCCCAATTGACTATACCATGTCAGTTTCATGTTTCATCCTTAGGTAAGGAAGTACCCGAGTTGAGTATGTCATGAACCCTTAATGCCTTTCAAATGACTTTGTAATTGATGGTGATATATAATGAGATACACAAACATTTTATATGTATTATGTATATATGTACATATCTGTGTCTGTGTTTGTGTGTATATGTGTGTGTATTCATTTAAGAGTAAGTTTCATGCATCATGCCTCTGCCTTTAGATACTTTAATGTGTATTTCCTAAAAACAAGTATATTCTTTTACAAAACCATAACAAACTTATCAAAATCAGAAAAATTTAACATTATATAATAGTACTATGTAATCAAGAGAACTTTATTGTAATTTGGTTCTGGTCCACTATCCAAAGATCTAATCCAACACCATATATTGGCTTGATTGCAGTAGCCCTTCAATTGTCCTCTATCTGGAGTAGTTCTTTGGCCTTCCTGACCTTAGCACATTGGGAGAAAACAGGCCAAATATTTTTTTAATGTCTCCCAATATTAGCTTGTCTAAGGTTTCCTCATGATTAGATTCAAATTATATACCTTTAAAAAATCAAATAAGTATGTCATATCCTTCTCAATGAATCTTTAGGGTTTAATACTTTGTCCCAATATCAGCAATGATAATCTTGGCTACTATTTTAAGGTGAGGCATGTCAGGTTTCTCCATGATGAAACTATTGTTTTTCCTTTGGATTTAATATGTACAATCTTCCTCTATCCATAGATTCCATATCTGGGAATTTAATCAACTGCAGATCAAAAAAGTTAAAATAGTTAGCGAAGTAAATAAAAACAAATCGCTGAAAAAGTATCAAGGATTTGACATCAAAGTGATCACTTTAAAAACAAAATAAAATAAACAAACAAACTAGCCAAAGGGGCATGAATGTTATATTATTGCTGACATTGTACAATGTAGTTAAGTCTATGATGATTGCCTTGATACTGAACATATAGGTTGTCTTGATACTGAACATATAAGTTGCATTGATACTGAACATATACAGACATTTCTTGACATTATGCATAAATCAACACAGTATAAAAACTATTTCTATAGCCTTTATATTATATTAAATATAATGAGCAACCTATAGAAGATTCAAAGTATATGGAAGGATGTAAATTGGTTACATGTAAATACTATGCCATTCTACATAGTGGACTTGCATATCCATGAAGCTACATGCAGGGGTCTCTTGAACCTTTCCCTTGGATGCCAAGGACTGATTAATTTATGAGGAGATAAAATTTAGGCTATGAATATATCCTGGTGTTCATACAATATTTTCCCACTACTTTAGGCATCTTTTGATGGTTTTCTAATTCCATCATATCCTCTATATTTCCTGTTTGCATTTCACTATTTATTCATTTATTTAATTTATTTAGTTAATGAACTTATGGATTTATATATTATTCAATGAATTATAATCTATTATTATCATTATTTGCTTTTATTCACATATAGTTTTAGTATAGTAACCAATATTATTTGAATACTTAAAAAAATTCTGTTACAGTAACATATTTCAGGGTCATCTTATACATTCTCTAAAGCAGCCCTAGAATGAGTCATTTGTTAAGGAGTCCTGGAATTTCTTGAAAGGAGAATATTACTTAAAAATTTATTTATCATTGGCTCTGAGTTTTTTCAGTCTATAAAAGCTAGCATTCATGCATATACATTCTATATATATTTATGTTTATCCATATAACTATATATTTGATTTAGCTCTGTGTCTATCATTGTATTAAGTAAAATCCATGTGTTCATGATATCTCCCAATTTCATCTAAAACTATAGAGTTTATTCTCATCCTTTCTTTTCCAGATTCATATTTCCTTTTTGTAGTATTGAGAAGCCTGGCTCACATTATCCATAATATTTCTTATTTGTTTAATTCTAGAAGACAAGGAAAGCTTCATAATTGAAAAGTCATACAACTACAAAGAGCAAACATGAAAACTAGAGATCAGAATTTATGTTTCTTATTTTTTAGGTGAAATTTATGTACAGCAAAAATGTACTGATCTCAGGTATACAATTTGATGAGTTTTTATAAATGAATGTGTTATATATCTTACCCTCATTCAAAATATAAACAGTTCTATCATTCCAGAATGTTCTCTCATGCCCCTGTAATACTCAACCCCTAACCTTCATAGGAAACCACTACTATGAATTTTATCAGTACAGTTTTTTTGCCTATTATTGTCAGGCCATATATACTATTTCATGTCTGGGTTTTTGCACCCACAATATTGGCTTTATGGTTCATCTATTTTGTTTTGTATACTGTGTTCTACCTATTTACTACTGAGTGGTATTCCATTGTGAATGTGCCACAATTCATTTATTCATTCTTATTCTGATAGATTTGAGGTTATTTCCAGTTAGAGTAAAAATAAAGTTGCTATAAACATTCTTGTGCAAGTCTTTTTTATTGTATATCATTCCACATATATTAGTCTAATTCCTAGAAGTCAATTTACTGGATCTTAAAACTGATTTTATTTTTAAGTTTTATAAGAAAATAAAAAACATTTTCCAAATTCATCACACCATTTTATACTCCTAATAGCAATGTTTAAGAGTTTTAGTTCCTTTATATCCAATGGAAAAAAAATTTAAAAATCCTAAATTGAACCATCATACATCATTGAACATCTGTATTTTCAAACATTGTATTTTGACAAATGTTTTTATATATATATAATGTGATATTTTTGTATGTTTCTTATAGACTTTTTTGTTGTTCTGTTTTTTTATTTCATATCCAATATAAAAATTTCTGTATTTTTTTCATTTGCATTTATTATAATTTTGGGGTTTGGTCTTCAATTGAGCATCTTTCTCTTTAATATTTGTCCCATCTTTTAAAATTAGTATTCTCTTTCCTTTTATTCTTTTGATTAAATACAAATTTTATGATTTAATTTCAGTTATATAATTGTATATATGATATTTGTACATATGTACTTTAAAATCTTATATTAGCAAGAACAACCAATAAAATTATAATATAGTTGCTGAATCTTATTTTTGAACATTTCAAATCCCTACCTCCTTGATTTGTGTTATTGTCAAAACTTTTGTTTCTATGTAGGTTATAAAGTTTAATTAATTTCCTTTATACATACTAAAATTAAGTAAAGAGATACCTTTGTCATTTATCTATAGATTTACCATTTAGTGCTTCTTCCATTCTCTATGTAAATCCAAATTTCTTTCTAGTATCAGTTTTTTTTCAACCTGAAAAAATGACATTAATATTTGTTGTAAGGAGATGTGCTAGTAGTTCTCTTTTTCTGGGTTTTAAAAATATCATTATTTCACTACTATTTCTTACAAGAGACATTATTGTATAATTCATATACCAAAAAAGATGAATTCTTTTCATGTATAGAGTTCAGTGCTTTTAGTGGACTCATAGAGTTATGTAGCCATTATAACTTTATATTTTCAGAATGGTTTTAGAAACCACCTCTTAAAAACCCCTTATCCCTTATTGCTTCCTCCTCCAAAGTCCTGAAATCTGCTTAGTTTCTCCTTGGATTTGCCCATTTTGGTCAATTCATATAAATAAAATCATATAATATGTGGTCTTTGTGTCTGACTTCTTTGACTAAAACGTAATGCTTCCAAGATTCACCCATGTTATAGCATACATCATTAATTCTTTTGTTTTTATGTTTGAATGATATTATACTGTATAGCTACACCTTTTTGCTCATTTATTTGTCAGCTAATAGACATTTAGATTGTTTGCACTGTCTGGGTATTATGAACAATGCTACTGTACATTTTACTGTTCTGCAGATATTCCTGTACAAACTTTTGTGTGAAGATATATTTTTGATACTCTAGATTATATACCTAGGAATAAATTGCCAGGTTATACAGTAACTCTATTTTCAAGTTTTTGAGGAATTCCCACTGTTTTCCAAAAGGACTGTATCATTTTCCATGCCCATGACCTTTGCCAGTATTTGTAATTGTTCACTTTTTATTATTGCCATTCTGTTGGATGCAAAATGATATATCACTCTAATTTTAAATTATATTTTCTTAATGACTGTTGATATTGAGAAGTTTCTCATGTTCTCATGTGCTTAATGTCCATTTTATATACTCATTGAAGAAATGTCTATCCCAATCCACTTTCACTGTTTAATAGGTTATGTCTTTTTATTATCCATATACTTGATATAAGTTCTTTATCAGGTGAATAATTTGCAAACACTTTCTGTGTATTAATTTTCACTTTCTTGATTGTGTTTCATCTAAGAAAGGGCACAGATATTTACTCCTATGCTTTCTTCTAAGAATTTTTTTTTTATTTTTAGCTGTTTTAGGTTTGATTTTGATATATTTGAATTAAATTTTGTAAATAGTTTGAGGCAGAAGTGCAAATTCACTATTTTGTATGTGGATATTCTGTGATCCGAAAACCATTCACAGAAAGGAAAAACGTCTAGGGGCTCAATTTAATGGGAGTCCCTAAATTTTAATGAGTTTGATCTTCAAGAACCTCACCAGATTCTAATAGTAATGATATGAGGAAAATCCACTTGTGCTTCCAGCAGGAGAGGGAGAATAGTAACCATTTAGAGTTAAGTTCAGGATGTTCTGTTATACTTAACAAAGACCTGCTCTTAAAGGTAATCACTTTGCCAGAGTCCTATTTTACCTAGCAGTAGTGAAGGATTATGGAAAATAATATTCCTACAAGACAGCCCTCCAGAAAAATTGGAGGGACAGTGTGGCTCAGGAGGAGGGAGAGGAAATTAACCAAACATTAAACCTCTCCTAGTTCATAATTTCACAGTAACAATGGGTCCTGAGGGAAAAAGCAAACTTCCATCCGTTCCCAGGTTCATCCCCAGCATCTCCACAGAAAGCAAATGTTCACCCCTTCCTAACCTCAATGGGTCCTGAGAGGAGGAGGCGGATATTGAAACCTATTGCGGGTGAATTGTGGAAGGAGAAAAGCAAATAGTGAAGCTCTAGGTAGCAATGGGTCCCAGTGGAAGGAAATAAGCAGTGAACACCAAGTTTGAGCTTTTTCCAGTGACAATGAGTTTCAGTTTCGGACTTCTTACACTTACCTTCCAGAGTTAAAATTTTAATCTGCACAACTATCCCCTGACAGTCCAAACTGCACATCCACAGTCTCCAATGATTAAATCACCCTCATTGTAAACTATAAAACAGAATCTCCTTCTGGATCCCAGGAGCCATTTCCATACCCAGAAAATGAGCCTTCTGGTTGATAGATTTCACTGCAGAATAAAGGAAAGTTTGCTGATCTGAGGTTTGCTTCCCATATCCTGCCCCCCGCTTCTGTCCTTTGTGTAGCGTGCACTCACAGGTAGGGCAGCTTGATTATTTAGCTCTCTCTAGTCTTCCTGTTTCATAAAAAGGAAGTGAAAGAAAAGTTTAAGAAAATTTTTGAAGGGAACAGCTTACTAAAAAACATTTGAGATTTAGCCAAAAGATTACATAGACCAATTTACCTTCACAATTCTTTACCAACTCATCAGTCCTCAATTCTATACTATTGATCTATGTCTTTCCTTATACGTGTATACCACACCTTCTTGATTACGGTGCCTTTGCAGTACGTTTTGAGTTGAGGAAGTCCTTCAATGTTATTCTTCTTTTTAAAGATTTTTATGGTTATTCTGCATTATTTGCATTTCTAAACATTTTTTAGTGTTAGCTTGTCAATTTCTGCAAAAATGATAGCCAAGAATGTAATAAAGATTTCTTTAAATCTCTAAGTTCATTTGTGGTATTATGACCTTGATATTAACTGTTTTTGTCTGTGAATATGAAATGTTTTTCAGTTAAATTAGATCTTTAGTTTTTTTCAATAGTTTTTAGTTTTTAGTCTATATGCCTTTTACTCATTCTGTTTTTTCCTATGTTATTCTTTGTGATGCTATTGTAAATTGAATTATTTTCCTAATTTTATTTTCAGTTTGTACAGTGCTAGTATATAAAAATACAATTGATTTTGTGCTCTACAAACTTACAGAACTATTTTGTTAGTTTTCATATTTTTTTGATTTTACAATATTATCAATATACATTATAATATCACCTGCAAATAGTGTGTTACACTTTTCCTTATAATTTGGATTTTTTAAAAATTTTCTGTTTAAGAGCCCTTGCCATAACTTCCAATAAAATGTTGAATAGAATTATCAAAAACAGACATCTTTGTCCTTTTATTGAGATTACGGGAAGAATATCCAATATTTCAATAATAAGAATGCTATCTTTGTGGTTCTTTAACAGGTTGGGACAGTGCTCCCTTCTCTTCCTAGTTCTTTTTCCTTCCTTTTTTTTTAACCATAAACAGGGGCTGCATATTGTTAAATGATCTATGTTTCTTTAGATTATGTATTTTCCCCTTTATTCCATAAATATGGCATGTTCTATTGATTTTGTATTAAACTTAACTTTATTTTAATATATACTTTCCCTATTGATAAATACATAGGTTGAAAATTTTCAAAAACATTTATTTTTGTACTTTAAAGATGTCTTTGAAATTGCCTTCTGGAGTATATAGTTTATGACAAGTTTGTTGTAACTGTAATTTTTTCCCTCTGCATTTAATGTGTTTTCTTTCTCTGATTACTTTAAGGTATTTTTGTCATCATTGGTGTCCAGCAACTAAATATTGGTGGGCTTTTGTGTTGGTCTTTGGAGCTTCCAGTACTCATCAAGTTTAGAAAATTTATAGGTAGTATTTCTTTAGCTATTCTTCTTCTTCCTTTCCACTTTTATTTTTAGGGTTCCAATTGGATATATGCTAGATCACTTGATATTTTCCTTCAGGTCACTGATGTTGTGATTATTTTTTCTGTGTCTTATTTCAGATTTTTTCTCTTTTGTTGATTTTTCCTATCTGCTGTCAGTAGTATATAATCTCCTGAAAATTTGGCCATTGAAGTATTTTTATGGATTTCAGAAACTTGGTTATGATTATAAGTTATATGGGCTTGTTTTTATATCTTCCATGTATCATCTCATAAAAGCCATATTTTCTTCTACTCTCTTGAAGATATGGAGCAAATTAATACATTGACTATAAGATCTTTTTTTATAGTTCCATTATCACTATCATTGCTGAGTTTATGGAAAGTAGTATGGAGATTCCTCAGAAAACTTGGAATGGAAACACCATTTGACCCACTCCGTTGTTTATAAAGGACTTAAAATAAGTATACTACAATGATGCAGCCACATCAATGTTTATAGCAGTTCAACTCACAATAGTTAAACTATGGAACCAAACTAGGCTCCCTTCAATGGATGAATGGATAAAGAAAATGTGGTATATATACACAATGGAATATTCCTCAGTTTTAAAGAAGAATGAAATTATGACATTTGCTGATAAATGAATAGAACTGGAGACTATCATACTATGTAGACTAAGTCAAACCCAAAAAACCAAAGGCCAAATGTTTTCTCTGATTTGCTGAGTATATTTCTATTGATTATTTTTTTCTTCAGATTGTTCACCTTTTCTTTTGACTAGGAATTCCCTGTAATTTTTGAAAACTGATAAATGTTATGAATTCAATATGGTTGGTTGCCAGATTCTTTTATATTTAAGTAGTGCTTCATTTTGTTATAGTATAAAGTTACTTGAAATCAGTTGGATATTTTCACTTCTTGCTTTAAAAATGTGTTATGTTAAACCCAAAAAAGACATTTATTTATGACTAACTCAGTCCCCAAATAGAGTTAATCCCTTGCTAAGAATTCTACCCAATGCATCAATTTTCATAAGTCCTTTGAACCCTGGATGGGGACATCACTGCCTACTCATTTTCGGTAGTTCTTTATTTGGATTTTGGTAATTTCCTTTCACATATGGGTAAGTAACTACTTAGCTAAAGACTAAAAGGTTAACTTCTGCAGATACTCATGGGGTCTATGTTTGCCTTTCTCCCCTTGTACACTTAACATAGAAAATCTATGTTAACTCCTGGAAAATTTTCTGCTCAACTCAGCTGGCCTTCCAACTTCTGTTTGGTTCCCTCCTCCTCATGTTGCAGACTGCCTTCAGATAGAACTGGTACAATTGAAGGGATCATTTTGTTGTTTCACTTCTCTCAGGGTCCACAGTCCTTTACTGCTTGATGTTAGATGTCTGAAAACTATTATTAAATACTTCTTTCTCTCTCTCTTTCTCTCTCTCTTGTTCTTGTTGGTTCAGGTGGTAAGATGATTTTGGTCCCTATAACCCCATTTTAGGAAAATGTGGAACTTATTCTCCTCCTCCTCCTTCTCTTCCTATTCTTCTCTATTTTAATTTATTTTGTGTACATTGGAGTCTATAACAGCTTTGTTTGTCATGGCACAAACCTAGAAACAACCTAAATGTTCACCTAGATCAACAGATAAACAAAATGCTATATCCATGCAGTAAACCATTACTTTGTAATAGGTTTAAACTACTGACACACACAAGATTGATGAATCTTAAGAATATAATGCTGAACAAAAGAAGGCAGATACAGAAGTATGCATAATGTATAACCAAATTTAAATAAAACTGTAACAATGTTAAAATAAATACCCAGTGTTAGAATGCAGAATCAATCTATACTGACAAAGCAAAATTATCTACACTGGCACAATAGGGATCAGTGATGAACTGGTCTCAGGGATAAAGCAAGGAAATTGACTTCAATGGTCAAAAGAGAACTTTGTGCATTATGAAAATGTTCTATACTTTATTGATGTGGTGACACATGGAATATACATTTGCCACAGCTTGTCAAACTATATATTTACAATATGTATATTTTGTTATATGTAAAATATATCTTAATAAATGTGACTGAAAATCACCTAGGTTGGGAAACATTTAAAAATATGGAAAGACCAATTATCATGAGTGCCCCAAACAAGCCAAGATGCTACTAGAATTCAGTAATAGAATTCATTGACAACACAGTAGAAGAAATGTCAGAGAAGGAGTTTAGAATGTACATAGTTAAACTGATGTGCAATGTAAAGGATGATATAAGGAGTGAAATCAAAAATAAAATTCAGGATGTGAAAGACAATTTCAATATAAAGAGATAGAGATTCTTAAAAGAAACCAAAAATCCTCAAAATGAAAGAATCAATAAACAAAATTAAAAATTCAATGGAAAGTGTCACCAACAGACTAGACCACTTGGAAAACAAAATCTCAGGCAATGAAGACAAATGTATAATATTGAAAATAAAGTTGATCATGCAGAGAAGATGCCAAGAAATCATAAATGGAACTTCTAAGAAATATGGTATACCAAAAGGACCAAATTTAAGATTTGTCTGAATACATGAAGGCATAGAGATACAAACCAAAGGAATGCACAATCTTTTCAGTGAAATACTATCAGAAAATTTTGCAAACCTAAAGAATGAAATCAAATACAAAAGGCATACATGACCCCAAATTTACAAATTTACAGAAGACCCACACCAAGGCACATTATATTGAAAATGACTAAAATACAGAAAAAAGATAGAATTTTAAAGACTGTGAGAAAAAAATATTAGATTATCTATAGGAGGAAACCAGTTCAGATCTCAGCTGATTTCTCAACCCAGACCTTCAAAGTTAGGAGGTTCTAGAATAATATATATCAGCTCTGAAAGAAAATGGATGCCAGTCAAGAATTTTATATCCACAAAAAATTAAGTTTCAGATTTGACAATGAAATAAACACCTTCATAATAAACAAAAATTTTAAAAATTGACAACTAGAAAACCAGCACTACAGAACATTCTAAACAAAATATTCCATGAGGACAAAATGAAAAAAAAAAAAAGTGAAAACCAGCAAAAGGAGGAACTACCCTAAAGGAATACTCAACCAAAGGAGAAACTAAATGAAGTTCAAAACCAGAAATAAACCAAAATGGCCAGTAATATAAATCACATCTCAATACTAACCTTGAATGTTAATGGCCTAACTCATCAATGAAACAATATAGACTGGAAGATTGCATTAAAAAATAAGACCCCAAAATAAGCACTTTCCAAGAGACTCACTTCATAGGCAAAGACATCCACACACTGAAGGTAAAAGAATGGGAAAAACATATTAAACATATGGATCACTTAAACAAGCAGGGGTTTCCATCCTCATATCAGATAAAGTGGATATCAAGCCAAAGTTAATCAGAAAGGACAAAGAAGGACATTTCATACTGATTAAAGGAATTATACATTAGCAAGAGAATATAATCATAAGTATATACACGCCAAAGAATGGAGCATCTATGTACATAAACAAATATTCTCAATTTCAAGAATCAAATAGAGCAGAACACAATAATACTGGGTGAATTTAACACACTTCTCTCACTACTGGATAGATCTTCCAACCAAAAACTAAACAAAGAAACTACAGAACTAAATAATACAATCAATAATTTAGTCTTAACAGACATTATAGAATATTTCTACCATCAATGAGTGAATACACTTTCTTCTCAGCAGCACACAGATCCTTCTTTAAAATAGACCATATCTTAAGCCATGAAGCAAGTTTTAGCAAATAAAAAAGAATAGAGATACTACCCTACATTCCATCAGATCATAATGGAATGAAATTTGAAATCAATGATAAAATAAAAGTTACTCTAACACCTGGAGACTAAATAATACACTATTGAATGATGAATGGATACCACAAGAAATTGGTGATGAAATAAAAAAATAATTAGAGGCCCTTTGACAGGTACCATACACAAATCAAGAGACTGAGGACTGGGAGGTTTGATTAGTGGATGACTGTGAACCATAGATTTTTGTTGTTGTTGTTTTTAATCATTAATTTTTCTTTCTTTTTTCCTCACTCTATTTTCCTTTTATTTACCTATTTCCTTAGAGTCTCTTTCTCACTTTTCTCATGCTAAAGACTAACTTGTTTTGATGCCACTCTCACTCTTCTCTTGAATAGGTACCTCTATTTACTCATTTACATCCTACACCCCTCCCCATTCTCTTTGTCCACCACTAGAAATACTATAGATAATAGTCAAACTCAGCCCGTTTGTTACAATAATGTTAAAGTCTTTATAGGGACTATCTGGTTTAGGGCTGCATATTGTTTGTATTGGGTGCTGCTAATATTGATCAAAGGACAGGTACTACAAACATGCAGGATCATAATAAACGTGCAGGGGGGAAACTTCAACCTCAGATCTTCACTGCTAGAGGGGAATATACAGAAACAATATGAAAAAGCAGGGGAAGAAAGTGTCCCTAACAAACCAAGATACTATTTTGATAGAATTCAATGACAGAATGGCAGTAGAAATGACAGAAAAAAGAGTTTAGAATCTGCATAATTAAAATGATCAGTGAAGCAAAAGATGAGATAAGAGAGCAAATGCAGGAAATACATGATCACTCCAATAAACAGTTACAAGAGCAAATGCAGGAAGCAAAAGAGCACTTCAATAAACAGAGATTCTGAAAAAAAATCAAACAGAAACACTCGAAATGAAAAACACAATAAACCAAATTAAAAACTCAATAGGAAGCATCACCAACAGAAGAGATCTCTTGGAAGACAGAACCTCAGGCAATGAAGACTAAATACTTAATCTTGAAAATAAAGTTGAGCAAACTGAAAAGATGGTAAGAAATCATGAACAGAACCTCCAAAAATTATGGGACATCATAAAAAGACCAAATTTAAGAATTATGGAGATTGAGGAAGGCATAGAGATACAAACCAAAGGAATGAACAACCTGTTCAATGAAATAATATGAGAAAATTTCCCAAACCTGAAAAATGAAATGGAAAATCAAATACAAGAGACTTACAGAACACCAGGTGCACAAAATTACAACAGATCCACACCAAGTCACATTAAAATGAAAATACCTCACATACAGAATAAATACAGGATTTTAAAGGCTGTGAGAAAAAAGTGTCAGATTACTTATAAGAGGAAACCAATAAGGATATCAGCAGACTTCTCAGTCCAGACCCTAAAAGCAAGATGGGTCTGCAACAATATATTTCAAACTCTGAAAGAACACGGATGCCAACCAAGAATCCTATGCCCAGCAAAACTAACCTTCAGATTTGATGAAGAAATAAAATATTTCCATGATAAAAAAAAGTTAAAAGAATTCACAAATAGAAAGCCTGCACTATAGAACATTCTCAGCAAAACATTTCCTGAGGAGGAAAGGAAAAACAACAATACAAGTCAGCAAAGGGAAGAACTACCCTAAAAGAAAAGCCAATCAAAGGAGAAACCAAGTCAAGTTAAAAACCAAAAATAAGCCAAAATGACCAGGAATACAAATCATATCACAATAATAACCCTGAATGTTAATGGTCTAAACTCATTAATCAAAAGACATAGACTGGCACATAGAATTAAAAACAGAGACCCAACAATATGCTGCCTTCAAGAGACTCACCTCATAGAAAAAGACATCCACAGACTAAAGGTGAAAGGTTGGGGAAAAGCATACCATGCACATGAACTCAGTAAAATAGTAGGGGTCTCCATTCTCATATCAGATAAAGTGGACTTCAAGCCAAAGTTAGTCAGAAGGAATAAAGAAGGACATTTAATACTGCTCCAGGGAACCATAAACCAGCAAACATAATGATTTTAAATATTTATGGCCCAAACAATGGAGCATCTATATACATCAACAAACACTTCTTAATTTTAAGAACCAAATAAACCAAAAAACAATAATAGTGTGTGACTTTAAGACACCAATCTAACCATTGCATAGATCATCCAAACAAAAACTAAACAAAAAAAATTATAGAACTAAATAATACAATCAATGATATAGAGTTAATGGACATATACAGAGTATTTCAACCATCATCGAGCAAATATACTTTCTTCTCAGCAGCTCATGGATCCTTCTCCATATGGCATAAACCATATTCTATGCCACAAAGAAGCCATTAGTAAATACAAAAAAATAGATATACTACCTTGTATTCTACCAGAACATAATGGAATGCAATTAGAAATCAATGATAAAATAAAAAACAAAAACTTCTTCTACACCTGGAGACTAAATCATATGCTATTGAGTGATGCAATGATAACAGAAGACATCAGGGAGGAAATAAAAAAATTCTTAGAGTTAATTGAGAACAATGACACAACTTATAAAACTCTCTGGGACACTCTGAAAGCAGTACTAAGAGGAAAGTTCATTGCATTGAGCTCGTACATTAAAAAAATAAAAAAACAACAACTAAATGACCTAACATTATATCTCAAAGCCCTAGAAAAAGAAGAACAGATCAACACCAAAAATAGTAGAAGACAGGAAATAGTTAAAATCAGAGCTGAAATCGATGACATTGAAATGAGAAATAATTCAAAAAATTGGCAAAACAAAAAGTTGGTTCTTTGAAAAAGTAAACAAAATTGATAAACCCTTAACCACACTAACAAAGAAGGAGAGAGAAAACTCAAATTACTAGAATTCATGATAAAAAAGGAAAGATCATGACAGACACCATTGAATACATAACATAATTAGAGGCTACTTTGAAAGTCTATACTCCAACAAAATAGAAAAATATTGAAGACACTGACAAATTTTCATAGACATATGATCCTCCAAACTGAATCAGGAAGACGTGCACAATTTAAACAGATTAATTTCAAGCACCAAAATAGAAGAAGCCATCAAATCCTACCAACCAAGAAAAACCCAGAAGCAGATATTCTCAGCTGAATTCCACAAGACCTTTAAAGAAGATCTAATACCAATACTCCTCAAAGTATTCCAGGAAATAGAAAAGGAGGGAACCCTTCCAAACTCATTCTATGAAGCTAGTTTCACTCTGATACCAAAATCAGACAAGGATTCATCAAGGAAAGAAAACTTTAGACCAATATCCCTCATGAACATAGATGCAAAAATCCTTAACAAAATCTGGCAAATTGCATACCAAAACATATTAAAAAGATAGTGCACCATGATCAAGTGGGGTTTATCACTTGATCACTTTACCAGGGATGCAAGGCCGGTTCAATATCTAGAAATCAATAAATGTAATTCATCACACCAATAGACTTAAAGATAAGAAACATGATTATTTCAATAGATGCTGAGAAAGCATTTGATCAAATAGAGCACCCCTTCATGCTTAAAACACTGGAAAAAATAGGGATAGTAAAACATTGTAAAGGCTACCTATTCTAAGGCCATGACCAACATCATTCTAAACGGAGAAAAACTGAAAGCATTCCCTCTAAAAACTGGAATGAGACCCTCTTTCACCACTTCTATTCAACATTGTCCTTGAAGCAGTAGCCAGAACAATTAGACAGACTAAAGAAATTAAAGAAATACAAATAGGAAAAGAAGAACTGAAGTTGTCACTATTTGCTTATGACATGATTCTATATTTAAAGGATCCAAAAAACTCTACTTCAAAACTTCTAGAACTAATAAATGAATTCAGCAAATTAGCAGGATATAAAAATCAATATGCATAAATCTAATGCATTTCTATTCATAAGTGATGAAGCCTCTAAAAGGGAAATTAGGAAAACCACTCCATTCACAGTAGCCTCAAAAAAATAAAATTCTTGGGAATAAATCTGACAAAAGAGGTGAAAAACCTCTACATTGAAAACTACAGAACACTAAACAAAGAAATTGAAGAAAACCTTAGAAGATGGAAAGATCTCCCATGTTCTTGGATAGACAGAATTAATATTGTCAAAATGGCCATTCTACCAAAGGCGCTATACAGATTCAATGCAATTCCAATTAAAATTCTAAAGACATTCCTCATAGAAATAGAGAAAGCAATCATGAACTTCATCTGGAAGAATAAGAGAACTTGAATAGCCAAAACAATTCTGAGCAGGAAAAGTGGAGGAGGTATCACAATACCAGAACTTAAACTATATTACAGAGCAATAGTAACAAAAATGGCATGGTATTTGCACCAAAATAGGCAGACCAATGGTACAGAATAGAAGACACAGAGATGAACCCACATAAATGCAGTCACCTCATACTAGACAAAGGAACCAAAAACATACAATGAAGAAAAGATAGCCTGTTCAACAAATGGTGCTGGGAAAACTGGAAATCCATATGCAGTAAAATGAAATTAAACCTCTATCTCTCACCCTGCACAAAACTCAACTCAAAATGGATCAAGGACTTAGGAATTAGACCAGAGACCCTGCACCAAATAGATGCCAAAGTAGGCCCAAATCTTCATCATGTTGGCTTAGGATCAGACTTCCTTAACAAGACTCCCAAAACACAAGAATCAAAGCAAGACTCAAACTAAAAAGCTTTTTCTCAGCAAAGAATACAATAAGTGGTGTGAAAAAGAGCCTACAAAGTAGGAAAAAATCTTTTCCACACACACTTCAGATGGAGCACTAATCTCTAAAATTTATAAAGAACTTACAAAACTTTACACCAAAAATACAATGAATCCAATCAATAAATGGGCCAAGGAACTGAACAGACACTTTACAGAAGACATACAGGCAATTAATAAATATATGAAAAAATGTTCAACATCTCTAGCAATTAGAGAAACCCAAATTAAAATAACTCTAAGATTTCATCTTACTCCAATTAGAACAGCTATTATCAAGTACACAAACAATAATAAATGGCGTGGATGTGGGGAAAACAACACACTTTTACATTATTGGTGGAGTTGCAAATTAGTGCAGCAACTCTGAAAACCAGTGTGGAGAATCCTCAGAAAACTTGGAATGGAATGGACCCACCTTTTGACCCAGTTATCCCACTCCTTGGTTTATATCCAAAGGACTTAAAATCAGCATACTATAGTAACGCAGGCACATCAATGTTTATAGCAGCTCAATTCACAATAACTCGATTGTGGAACCAACCTAGAAGCCCTTCAACAGATGAATGGATAAAGAAACTGTGGTATATATACACAATGGAATATTACTCAGCCATAGAGAAGAATAATATCATGGCATTTGTAGATAAATGGATGGAATTGGAAAATATCACACTAAGTGAAATAAGCCAATCCCAAAAAACCAAAGGCCAAATGTTTTCCCTGATGATATATAATGGAGGTGGGGAGGTGGGTGGTGAGAGAAGAATGGAGGAACTTTAGATAACATAGAGGGAAATGAGAAGGAGGGGGCTATGAAAAATTGTGGAATAAGACAGACACCATTACCCTATGTACATGTATGTTTACATGAATGATATGAATCTACATCATGTACAAACCTACAAACAAAATGATGCACCCCATTTGTGTACAATGAATCAAAATGCAGTGTGTAAAATAGAAAAAAAAAGAAAGTAAACTAATTAGAGGTAAATGAGAACATTGACATAACATAGGAAAATTCTGGGACACTATGAAGGCAGTGCTAAGAGGAAAGTTCATTGCATCAAGCTCATTCATTAAAAGAATGGAAAGCCCAAAAAAAAAAAAAAAAAAAAAAAACCAAAAAAAAAGAGAGAGAGAGAAAAAAAAAATGAATGGAACTGACATTGCATCAAAGCCCTGGAAAAAGAAGAACAGATCAAACCCAAAACAGTAGAAGACAGAAAATAATTAAATCAGAGCTGAAATTAATGAAATTAAAACAAAGGAAACAATATAAAAAATTTAAAAAACAAACTTGATTCTTTGAAAAAATAAATAAAATTGATAAATCCTTAGCCATACTAATGAAGAGAAAGAAAACTCAAATTACTAAAATTCTTAATAAAAAAGGAAATACCAAGATGTACACTACTGAAATACAGAAGACAACTAGAAAATGTTTTGAAAATTTATACTCCAATAAAATAGAAAGTCTCAAAGACATCAAAAATGCATAGAGACATATGACCTACCCAATCTGAATCAGAAGGACATACACAATTTAAACAGATAAATTTCAAGCCATGAAATAGAAGACAACAACCAAAGTCTACCAATCAAGGAAAGTCCAGGACCAGATGGATTCTCAGCTCTCAAGACCTTCAAAGAAGAATTAACACCAATACTTCTCAAATTATTTCATGAAACAGAAAAATAAGGAACCCTTCCCAATTCATCCTATGAGGCTATTATCACCGTGATACCAAAACCAGACAGAGACACAAGAAAAGCAAACTTCAGACCAATATCCCTAATGAACATAGATATGAAAATTCTCAATAAAATTCTAGAAAATTGCATACAAAAACATATTTAAAAGATAGTGCACAATGATCAAGTGGGGTTCATCCCAGGGATGCAAGGTTGTTTCAATATAAGGAAATCAAATGTAATTCATCACATCAATAGACTTAAAAACAAGAATCATATAATCATCTCAATAGATATAGAAAAAGCATGTGACAAAATACAGAACCCCTTCATGTTCAGAACACTAGAAAAACTAGGGATAGTAGGAACATACCTCAACATTGTGAAACCTACCTATTCTAAACCCATGGTAAACATCATTCTAAATAGAGAAAAATTGGAAGAACTGACTCTAAAAACTGAAACAAGGCAAGGATGCCCTCTCTCACCACTTCTATTCAATTCAGTCCTTGAAACTCTAGCTAGAGCAAATAGGCAGGAGAAAGAAATTAAAGGGGAATATGAAATGGAAAAGAAGAACTCAAACTAATCACTATTTGCAGATGACATGTTTATACATTTAGAAGATCCAAAAAATTGCACCAGAAAACTTCTAGAACTACTAATTGAATTCAGCAAAGTGACAGGATATAAAATCCACACCCAGAAATCAAATATATTCCTATACATCAGTGAAGAATCTACTGAAAGATAAATTAGGAAAACTACCCCATTTACAATAGCCTCAAAAAAGAAATACTTGGGAATCAATCTAACAAAAGAGGTGAAAGATCTCTACAATGAGAACTACAGAACACTAAAGAAAGAAATTGAAGAAAATCATAGAAGATGGAAAAATCTCCCATGTTCTTGGATAGGAAGAATTAATATTGTCAAAATGGCCATACTACCAAAAGTGCTATATAGATTCAATGCAATTCCCATTAAAATCCCAGTGACATTCTTCATAAGAATAGGAAAAGCAAGCATGAAATCTATTTGGAAAAATAAGAGACCCAGAATAGCCAAAGCAATACTTAGCAAGAAAAGTGAAACAGGAGGCATCACAGTACCAGACCTTAAACTATACTGCAGAGCAATAGTAACAAAACCAGCATGGTATTGACAACAAAACATACATGTAGACCAATGGTGCAGAGTAGAAGACACATAAATACAGTTATCTCATGCTGGACAAAGGTGACAAAAACATACAATGGAGAAAAGATAGCCAATTCAAAACATGGTGCTAAAAAAACTGAAAATCCATATGTTGAAAAAGAAATTAAACCCCTCACACCTTGCATGAAACTCAAGTCAAAGTGGATCAAAGACTTAGGTGCTAGAACAGAGACTCTGTGCCTAATAAAAGAAAAAGCAGGTCCAAATCTTCATCTTGCCAACTTAGGAAATGGCTTCCTTAACATGACTCCAAAAGCACAATAAATAAAATTGAGACTCAATAAATGGGATGGATTCAAACTGAAAAGCTTCTTCTCAGCAAAGGAAACAATCAATACATGAAGAAAGACCCTACAGAATGGAAGAAAATCTTTACCACATACACCTCAGATATAGAACTCAAAAAACCTAACAGTAAAAATAAATAAATAAATAAATAACCCAACAAAGAATAAATGGGCCAAGGAACAGAACAGACACTTCACAGAAGAAGAAATACAATTCATCAACAAATATATGAAAAAATGTTCAACATCTCTAGCAACTAGAGAAATGCAAATCTAAACTACCCTACGATTTCATCTCACTCCAGTCAGAATAGCAAATATCAAGAATATAATCAATAATAAGTGTTGGTGAGGATGCAGGGAGAAAGATACACTCCCACATTGCTGGTGGGAGTGCAAATTGGTACAATCACTGTGGAAAGCGGTATGGAGATTCCTCAGAAATCTTGGAATGGAACCACCATTTGACCCAGTTATCCCACTCCTCGGTTTATTTATACCCAATGGATTTCAAATCAGCATACTGCAGTGATGCAGCCATATTAATGTTTATAGCAGCTCAACTCACAATAGCCAAACTATGGAACCAACCTACATGTCCCTCAACAGATAATTGGATAAAGGAATTGTGGTATATATACACAATGGAATATTACTCAGCCTTAAAGAAAAATGAAACTATGGCATTTGCTGGTAAATTGATGTAACTGGAGAATATCATGCTGAGCAAAAAAAGCCAATCCCAAAAGACTCAAGGTTTTTCTGATAGGTGGATGCTATTTCACAAGAAGCGGGTGGTGCTAGGGAAGAACAGAGGTATTTTGGATTAGGCAGAGTGAGGGGAGGGGAGGGGGTATGGGGACAGGAAGGGTAGTAGAATGAATTGGACATTATTACTCTATATATGTCTACAGGACCAGTGTGTGATCCTACATCATGTAAAACCAGAAGAATGAGAAGTTATACTCCATTTATGTATACGTCAAAATGCATTCTATTGTTATGTATAACTAATTAGAACAAGTAAAAAATAGAATTTATAGATAGATTCAAATAATTAATGAAGAAATGACTAGTTTAAATGATTAAAAACAAGTTTACGACTATTGGATCAGGGTATATGATTAAAATCATTGATTTATGCACATTATTGGAAAGGTCCTATGTATCCAGAGCCATTTGCTTAACTGGGTAAAAGACCAGTTGCCCAGGGCCATCATGGTTCCAGGAGGATCATTGTCTTTGTCACTTCTCTTATGCCTGGCATGCCTTGAACATTGTGGACAATCATAATAGTTAGAGAGTTACCATGTGGCAGGCAATGCAGAAGCTGTGTGCACATAAAGGTAGTAAGTATTTTCTGAGAGTTCAAGGTCAGTGCTTCCAGTCTTCAACACAGAAAAGAACCTTCTACCCAACTATGTAAGGGGACCTAGATATTTACGGAAATTTCTTGATTTTTCTTCCCTAACTAAATTTGACAATATCCTTAACATCTCTTCACATTAAATATTTAAGTTGAATTGATAATTTTGAAAAATGCTATTTTCTGAAGTATTTGATGTTTAATGGTATTTTAATAACTTTATAATGTACTCTAAGTAAACATATTGGCAATTTCTCTTAGATGCCATATCTGACTGTTAAATAAAATTTGTATCAATTTGTAATATAAATTCACTCAAGAACTATTAAAAGAATTCCCTTTCAATATTGTCATTGGGAAAACCAAGCCAGGTTCTGTAATTTTCTGATCACTAAACTCCTTTAAAGTATCAATGATCTTGTGTATCATTAGAATGAATTTTCCATTTGTAAATATTATAACACCAAAAAAAAGATAGAGGGAGACATGAAGCATGAAGAGCACAGCAAGCATGACATTTCTAAGAGAGTTCATTATCAGTTTTCTACTACTAAAATATTAGGAAGAAAGCATATTCTCAGCTACAATATGCACACACATCAGTGGCTTCCATCTCTCCCTGTGTGCTTCCTTCTGCCTCTTTACTGCCAGACTAAAGAACAAGTCCCCATACACACTGCCCAGAGTTGTACCAATTCTATGTCCAAGATGCATCTTTACTGTCAATTATAACAAAAAGATATTTACAAGTTGGTTAATTCACTAGGTCTACTTTTAACCATACACTGTCACCTTAGGATACTTATAAAGCTTAGCTATTGTGAAATCAAATATGAACCTTGTGCATAATAAACACAGTTTGTAATTTTTTATGGTTTTTAAGTTATACACTATTCTGAAAGGCATTTAAGAAATTTCATGCTGTCCTGTTTTAGTCAGATATTTTGCTGTTGTGACCAAAAGACATGACAAGAACAACTTTCGATTAGAAACAGTTTTTTGGAGCTGGGCACAGTGGTGCACGCCTGTAATCCCAGCAGGTCAGGAAGCTGAGGCAGGAGGATTGTGAGTTCAAAGCCAGCCTCAGCAACATCTAGGCGCTAAGTAAGTCAGTGAGACCCGGTCTCTAAATAAAATACAAAATAGGACTGGGGATGTGGCTCAGTGACTGAGTGCCTGAGTTTTTTGGGGGGCTCACTGTTTTAGAAATCTCAATCCATAGATGACTGACTCCATTCCTCAGGTCTACAGGTGAGGCAGAACATCATGGCAGAGGCTTACATGGTGATCAGAAAGCAGAGAGAGAGGTTTCCACTTGCCAGATACAAAACCATACCCCCAATTCCCACCTCCTCCAGCCATACCCTACCACTTCACTTACCACTCAGTCAACCCCATCAGGGATTAATTCAGTGATTGGGTTAAGACTCTCACAACCCAATCGTTTCTCCTCTGAACCTTCTTTCATTGTCTTACATGTGAACTTTTGGGGGACACTTCACATCCAAACCATAAAACACCTCAAATTGCAAAAGTTCTAGCAAGAGTGTATCATAAGTGCTCAATGTAGTTGGAAAAGGCATTAATTTTGTGGATGGAAGACACGAAAAAAAAAAAGTGTTCTGATTGATGAAAACATACCACACCAGAAAGTTTCAAGCCTACATAAGGACTTCAGCAAGGACAGGCATCATGGTGCACACCTGTAACCCAAGGTACTTAGAAGACTGATGCAGGAGGATCACAACTGTAAGACCAGCCTGGACAATTTAGTGTGAGACCCTGTCTGAAAAATAAAGAGAGATTTGGGTATAACTTATTGGTAAAGGGTCCCTAGGCTCAATCCCTAGTATAGCAAACCATTTAGTGCAAGTAAGAGGTGGTTGCACAGATTCAGGAATATATATGTGTGTGTGTGTGCGTGTGTGTGTGTATACATATATACTCACATATATAATTATATATATAATTTAGTACTATATTTTGTTTCAGGTATTTACTAGAGATCTTGGAACATATCCTTCATGAATAAGGCAGAAGCTATAATACCCACAAGAGATAATTTTTTGCATAAATAAACAAAGAGACATACTCAACCATGGTCCTAGCAGCTTTGTTTGTAGTAATAAAAAACAGAAATAACTCACTTAACTATCAATAGAAGATACATTCAAATAATGGAATAGTATGCAGGCATGCAAAGGAATAGCAATTCACTGAATTCACATGAATAAATCTCACAGATGTAGTTTTGTTAAGTAAAAATACAATCACAACAGATGGAGTACACACAGCATTATTTCATATATATGTACAAAAAATTTTAAGACATGAGAAAAAACATCACAAAGGGATGCATACATTGGCAGTATAAATATAAAGTCAAGCATATAAGTGATACAAATTTTATGACAACAATTAAATCTGCTGGGGAAGTGTGGCAGGGGATTGGACAGAGGCACATTGGATGCTTCTAAGTTGTGGACATGTTCTCAAGCTAGATAGTGGGTAGATTGGTGTTTGCTTTTTTTACTCCCTATGCCTTACAGACTTTATTTTAGACATATGTATTATCTTAAAAAAGAATTCTTAAAAAATGTGAACTTCACCAAAGGTCGAATGTTTTCCCTGATAAGTGGAGAATGATATATAATGGGGGTGGGGAGGGAGAGAAGAATGGGGGAACTTTAGATTATGTAGATGGAAATGAGAGGGAGGGGTATAAAAATGGTGGAATGAGACAGACATCATTACCCTATATACATGTATGATTACACGAATTCTATGAATCTACATCGTGCGCAACCATAGAAACGAAATGATGTACCCCATTTGTGTACAATGAATCAAAGTGCAGTCTGTAAAAAATTAAAAGATAAATAAAAATAAATAAATAAAATTAAAAAAAATAAAAGTGGACTTCTGAGAGGGACTATCAGATGCATTGATAGTTCCCTGAGTACAAACAGGCAAAAGCAGAACCATTTATAGAAGCTCCATGCACTCCAGTAGACATTCTTCTGCAGTCCCAGTTAAAGTCTGTGGGTGACTTTCAACTCTTGACCAGATATGGGTCTCCTATTTCCTGGGAAAATATATACAGGAACCAGTAATGCCAGTAGTGATATGTAGAGGATGACTGCTAGACATTCAGGGCAACATTAAAACGCTATAAGGATGGGGCATGGGATGCAAGTGCGCAGCAATGCTTACCTGTTCCAGCTTGTATTTGGAACCACTTCCTAGCAGGATCTTATGGGATAATTATAGTTGTTTCTCTTGACAAAGTCTATGTCCACCTAATCATAGACCACATGGTGACTCACAGTGGCTCATTCATCCAGGAAGTAAGAAAAGTCAACCTGTTGCTGCTTCTACCAAGCCCTGTGCTTCATTTTGAAGGGATACATTTACTGGAGAATTTAAGACTAAGGAGGTTTCCTTTCTATCACTTAACAAATAGTGTCACTTTGTCTACATGCATTGAAAGTTTCCTGAGCTAAATTGTAATTCCTATTATTATTCCCCTATAAATAATGTGCTATTTTTTCTCAAATGTGTTTAAGTTTTTGTTTTTTGTTTTCACCTTTGGTTTTCACTAGTTTAACAATGATGTGCCTAGATAGGGCTTTCTTTGTACTTATTTTACTTAGATTTTACTGATATTCTTGCATCTATAAGCAAATTGTTAAGAACAGTTTCAAGCACATTACACCTTCAACTTGTTTTCTGCCATTACTTTTCATCTTTCCTTTTAAAAATCCAAGTATGTGTGTATTAGTCTACTTTAGTTGTACCCAAAGATCACTGATATTTCATTCATTTTTATTTACTTTTTTTCCAGATTATATAATTTCTGGTGAACTGTCTTTAATGTAATTGGCTCTTTTTTCCATATTCTCCAATCTTAGTGATAAGCACTTAAAGTTGTTTTGAATTTTCAGATATTTCTAAAGTAATTTTCAGTTCTAGAATTTAAATCTGTTTTGCCTCAATTTCCCTTATAACACCCCATTGATCCCTCATTAATAATACTTTTTTTTTGTTTTTGAACATATTTAAAATAGGTAATTTCAAACTGTCATCTGCTAATTTTGATTTCTGTGCCACCCACCCTTAGTTTTCTAATAATGCATTTTCTCTTGATTATGGTTTTTATTCTTTAGTTTATTGCATATGCATTAATACTGGATCATACAGTAGACACTGTATAGATTATTATGTTGCTATTATGGATTTTTATTTTTGTTTTAGCTGCTCTGTAAATTACTTGGGCTTACACTTCTAACTGTGTTCTTTGGGTCATTTCTGAAATGTCTGATTAAGACTTTCAGTCTTCTGATTTTTTGATTTCCATCAGTTTGCTTTCAGTCTCTTCCACATATGTTTAATTAAGAAATCATCCAAGGATTTAAGAGAAATTCACATTTTTTGCTGTCTACACTGTTGGCTCTCCACTTTCTGTATTTTCCTTCCTATTGTGGTTTGAATCTGAAATATCACCCACAGGCTCTTGCGTTGAAGGCTTGATCCCCAGTAAGTGGTGCTATTGGGAGGTAGTGGAAACTTTAGGAGATGAGACTTCCTAGGAGGAAATAGGTAACTGGGGATGTGTCCTTGAAGGGTACATTTGTCTCCAACCCTCTTTCTCTCTGCTTTAAAACCACCATGATTTGAGCAGCTCTCAAATCATCCCCTCCATAATGTTTTGCTTCACCAAATGCCTAAAGCAGTGGGGTCAAGTGACCATGGATTGAAATCTATGAACCCAGGAACCAAAAATAAACCTTTCTCCCTTTAAGTTGATTTATCACAGCCATTTTGTCACAGTACAGAAAGCTGACTAACACACTACCTCATTTTCCAGATACTTTGGCAGCCTCAAAAGCCATAAAGTGATTCCTGAAGCTAGTATAAATAGTGCTTTCTCCCTGTGCTCTAGCCATATCACCATAATCAAACTAAGGAGTTGACTCCTTTGAAAGGCTATATCAATATCAATCAGTTCTTACCCAGTGTAGTCTTCTTTCATAAGTCAAATCTCCACCAATCTCTCTACTATTGGTACCTATTAATGTATTTAAAGGGTTGTATTTACATTTCATCCAGAGTTTATAAAGGTAATGTGTGTGGGAATTTGTCTAATATAAGTGACTTTACCATTATTGGAATTGGAATTCTTTCAACATTTTTACTTTGTTATGTTGTTTTATTTTTCTTACATTATAATTTCTTTAGAAATTATGATAGAAGATGACTCATTCCTTAATTTTTTAAAAAATGTCTTCAGCATTTCATTATTAAATATGATATTTCCTATGTATTTGGAGACACATTTTAATTGGGTTAAGGAAATAAATATTCATATTCTTGATTTTCCAGGGTTTTTTTGAAATTATAAATGAGTGTGACATTTTATGAAAGTCTTTACCTTCTACTGAGATGAGTGATATTTTTAAAAATGTATTTTCTAAGATTTTTCTTATCTGATTTTTGGTACCAATAGGCCATAATGATTTGTAAAATATCAGGTTGCATTAATTAGGATTTTCTTGCTCTGAAAAATACCTGAGAAAAACAACTTAGAGGAGGAAAAATGTATTTGGGCTCATGGTTTCAGATTTTTCAGTCCATGGTCAGCTGGTTCCATTGGTTTTAGGCTTGCAGTGAGGCAGAAACATTATGGCAGAAGGGCATGGCAGAGGAAAGCTGTTCATCTCACGGCAGCCAGGAAGGAAAGGGACAGAGAGATAAGTGTTCAGGGACAAGAAATCCCTTTCCATGGCACGCCCTCAGTGACTTACTTCCACTCCAACTGGGTCAATATTTTTGCCACTGTGATCAAAAGACCTGACGAGAACAATTTTAGAGGATGAAAAGTTTATTTGGGGCTCACTGTTTCAGAGGTGTCAGTCCATAGATGGCCAACTCTATTCCTCAGAGTGTGAAGTGAGGCAGAATATCAAGATGGAAGAGTATGGAAGGGGAAAGCAGCTCAGGACATGATTATCAGGAAGCACAGAGAGACTGCTCTACTCACTAGGGACTAATATCCCCCAAAAGCACTCCCCCAGGGACCCAATTCCTCTAGTCACACTCTACCTGCCTAAGGTTACCATCCAGTTAGTCCATTCAAATGGATTTTAATACACTGATTAAGTTAAGACTCTCACCTTTACACCTTCTTGCATTGTCTAATACATGAGCTTTTGGAGGCTAACTCATCCAAACCATAACATCAACACCTCCCATAGCCTCTACCACCTCCCAGGGTCCATGCAGCTGTCAACAAATTAATCCACTAATGAGCTCAGGGTTCTTATGAGCCAATCACTTTGCAAAAGTCCCACATTTGAACATTGCTGCATTGGGGAGTAATACTTCAACACGTGAGTCTTTGAGGGACACTTACTATCCAAACCATAACACTGGTTTACTTTATTTAATTATATATATATATTTATTTATGCATACACACACATACACATATGTGTATCATATTTTGTTAATTTTTCCATCAAATAACATCTTAGTTGATTCCATAATTTGGTTGTTGGGAAGAGTGCTGCAATAAACATGGGAGTGCAAGATTTTTTGGTTTTGTTTGTTCATTTTGTATATTGATTGCATTTCTTTACACCCAGTAGTGGGATAACTGGATCATATGGTAGTTGTATTTTGAGACAATCTGATAAAAAGTGTCAAAATGACCTGAATAGGCTTTCATCAAAAGAAGATGTAGACATGGTCAACAAGTATGTGCAAAAGTGTTCAAAATCAACAATTATCAGAGAAATGCAAATGCAAATCTAAACCACAGTGAGATATAATCTTATTAGATAGGATAATCAGTCATGAAGAGGTGGGTAGGGAAAGGACAGTAAAGGGTGATAACTTATAGGGAAGAAATCAGACATATCAGAATTAAACAAATGGTTACCAGGCAGCTGTAATACTGCCCAGCAGCTCTAATACCAGCTCAGGGAGGAAGGAAGCTAATCTGTAATGCTCTGTGCTCCAGATATATTCAGTCAAATTGGTGGGAAAGAAGGTTTTATTCAAAGCCAGCTTTGGGGGAACATGGAAAAAACTTCATTGTTTCAAAAGTTCCATCTCCAAAAGCTCTGGGAGAAAGAGACTCTTAGAAGGCAGAAGGGATACATTAGGACAAATCTGAATTTTAGCAGTTTTCAAACAGGTTTTTACTTCCAGGAATTCCACAGGTTTTAACCCCCTTCTGAGTACCAGGAGCCTTCCTTATCATTTCAAAGGAAGTGAGACTTCCTTGGGCCAGCATCTGTGTTTTCTACTTTCAGAGGGAGAGGGATTCAAATTCAGGCTTTAAAAAATCGCAACTCTATAAGGCCCATAGAGATCTCCCCCTGTGGTGATGTATTCAGTCTGCCCCAATGCCTGGATTCTATTTTTCTAATAAACTTCTGCCTGCTAGTGCTGAAATTTACTTGGAAATTTTTCCTGTGGGGTTGCAAGGACCAGTGATCACAGAACCTCATGGTTGCTTTAGCTCTTTGGGTGGGTCTTGCTGTATGACAATCTCACCCCAGTTAGAATGACCATAGTAAAAAAGACAAAAAAATGTGACAAATGCTGGAGAGAGTGAGTGTTGGGGATATAATTCAGTGGTAGAACACTTCCTGGGCATGCATGTGGCTCTTCGTTCCATCCTCAACACTGAAAAAAAAAGTGAAAAAATAACAAAACAAACAAACAAAGAAGTCCTAAGAATTAGAAGATTAGGAGCATTTAAAAATGATTTAATCTCTGTAAGAGTAGTGAGATTTGTGATGTTTTAACCTGAGGCATCCTTGAAATACAACAGCACAAAATCATGGTTGAAAACCAGCACCTTGTTTAAACCATAAGGTAGAGTTGGATTGAAGCTCCTCACCTAGAGAGATGTCACAATTTGTCATAATGGTTCAATGGAATACCCCATTTGCAAAGTCATTTTCATTTGACTTGACTTAAAGGCAATTGGTAAACATTATGGCTATTCAAGGCAATTACAAGAAGTTGGGACAAACAATATGCTAAACAAAAAGGAAAAAATGAAGAAATGATAACCACATAGACTTTGATAAGATCTAGCACCCACCTAGAAATATAAAAACTAGGTGCATGTGCAGGACTGTGTACATATTCATGCTGCACACATAATCAGCAAAGACCAGAAGAAGCCCTAAGCTCTCATATCTGGTTGACCTTCAGGATCTACATAAAAGGAATCTAAGGCTAAGGCAGAAAAGTTGACTTCCTGGTTGAATGTTGGTGGCATGACCTAGTACACAGAGAAGTCCCCCAGCAAAGAATGAGAGACTTAATTGAAACTGTCCAACCATCAGTTGACAAATAAGGTAACCAAAAAGAGACTTCAGTGGTCACCCACAACAGAGAATATAGATTTGAAAGAATTAAAATGAAAAATTCAATAATATTATCACCATCATTATTAACAACAAATCAACTCTTATTAAACAACAACATTTTCAAAGTCATCACATTGTATTTAAAATATCATTTTCAACCAAACAATTATGATACAAAGAAGAAAATGTGCATGTGTAGTTCATACAATGGGAAAAAACAGAAATCAACAAAACTGTACTAATTCAACAATATGAATAACTAGATAAAGGCTTTTATTAAATTTTTTTAAATAGATCAAAAAGACTAAAGGAGTGTATAAGATGATTTCTCACCAAACAATTTCAACAAAGACATATAAATTCTGTAACAGGATAAAATAGAAATTCTGTAATTTAAAATGTACAATAACTAACATGAAAAATTCACCAAAGAAGTTCTATAGATTTGACCAGGGAAAGGAAGGAACCATAAATCCTGAATATAGATCAGTTGAGATTATTCAGTCTGAAAAACAGAAAAAAAAAAAAAATAACAAAAAGTAAACAGAACTTCAGAGCCCTCTGAGCAGCAATCAAGTGTACTCCTCTCCTGAAAGGAGGGGAGAAGTAGATATGGGTAGAAATAACTTTTGAATATTATGGCTCAAAATTTCCCAAATTTAATGAAAACCATAAATCTAGATACCACAAAAGCTCCAAGAAATCCAAGCAAAGTAAATTCAAAGAGATTTGCACTAAGATACATCATAATCAAACTACTGAAAGTGTAAGATAAAGAACCTTGAAATACACAAGAAAAAGTGATTTACCATAAAGGGATTCTCAATAGATTGACAAGTGATTTTTCATCATAAACCATGAAGACCAGAAAGCAGTAGGATGATCTATTTAACCAAAAAGACTATCAACCAAGAATTATGTATGCAGAAAAATATCCTTCAAAAGTAAAATATAAATCAAGACTTTCTTAAATAAATAAAAACAATTCATCAAATTATTTTGTGTAAATAAAAAGAACTACAAAGAGTGCTATGAAAAATTATGTGCCTAACAAAGTAGATAAGCTAGATGAAATGGACAAATATACAGAAAGGCACAAAATACTAAAATTGACTCAAGAAATAATAGAATATTTTATGCTAGGCAAGCACTTAACCACTGAGCTATGCCCTCAATCCCAAGAAATAGCAGAAGATCTTAACATATATACAATAAGTAGAGATTTAATAGTTATGAAAATGACTGATAAAGAAAAGTTCAGGACCCAGTGGCTTCAGAGGTGAATTATACCAAACATTTAAAGAAAAATTAGCACTAATTCTGTATAAACTCTTCCAAAAATTAGAAAGGAAAATAATTTCCTATTAGCCTAAGACCACCAAGATCAGACACAGACATCATAAGAAAACTATTGATCAAATCTCCTTATGAATATAGATTTAAAACTCTTCAGCAATATACTAGTAACCTAGTATATTGATTAAAATAATTATAAACCAGAAGCAAGGAAGATTTATCAAAGTAATGCAAGGTTTTTAAAGGATATAAAAATCAGCAACATAATATACCATATTAATAGAATAAAGCACACAACTCAAATAAATGCGGGAAAAGCATTGATAAATTTCAACACCCTTTCATGGTAAAAACCAATCAAAAAGTAGGAAAGGAAGGTGCCATGGTCTGACTCTAGATGTCCCCCAAAGGCCTGTGTGTTACAGGCTTGGTACTGACTTGGTGTTATTGGTAAGTGGTGGAAACTTTAAGAGTTGGGGCCTAGTGGGAGGTCTTCTCATCACTGGGTACATGCTTTTAGAGGGGATATTGGGAAGCCAGCCCCTCCCTGCTCTTCCTTTTTCACTTTCCAGCTATGAGTGGTTATTGCTATACAGAAGATGATATAAAACATCCTTTGGAATTAGTTTGCAGGAGGAGTTTGGAAATGTTTGAAAGTGAAGGGTAGAAAAAGCACATAATATGTAGGGAACATTCCTCAAGCTTATTTGACAGCAGTTTCTGATACAATGATTTAAATTAATCCAACAGTCTGGATGGGGAAACTGAGGAAATGGTAAAGACTCGCCATGGACTGCAGGCCTTTGCAGTTACTGCATCTGAGCTATGAGCTGAGGGAAAGCCTTGCTCAACAGGCATCACGGCAAGCTGTAATGGGAGTTTGCCCATACTGCCTCACCTCATTCTGTGGACTGGAGCCTTGCCCTTCCCTCAGTCCTTTGTCTCAGACTTGCTGCTGGACAAGACCACCTAGGGATAATTTGTTTACTTATATTAGTACGACATATAGGTTACTGATAGGTTGATTCTATTATGTTTTAACAAGCATCTTAACCTGATTGGATAATGTGCCTATATATGTCTTGTATAATCATAAGTAAAATTAGATCTGTGCCTTCAGAGCCTGATCTCCAATGTCTGTGTTCTTTGGGTGACATCATCATCCTAACTCTCAGTGTGACCCCTGTTCAAAATAATTTTAATAATACTATTAGTGGAACTTAACAGGAGATTCTGATGAAGTCTTAGAAGACCAGGATGGTGATAGGAATGTGGATAGTAAAGATGATGCTGATGAAATTTCAGATGGAAATGATAACTCTATTAGGAACTGGACTTGAGGCCACTCTCATTACAACATGGGAAAGAATTTAGATGTATTTTGTCAATGCTGTGATATACTGTGTGAAGTTCAATTTAAAGGTGATGGACTAGTTAATCTTGTGGAGGAAATTTCAAGGCAGCACAGCTTTCAGGAAACATGTGTATTACTAAATGGTTTTAGCAAAATTTATAGAGACAATCAGGAGCATAGAGGAACAAAAGACATATTTGGAAAATTTGCAATTTTGCCAGAAAAGAAGGGCATGTAAAGTTCTGGCTGAGCAGAATACTGCTGCTCTTGCTAGTGTGAAGGGAGCCTACAGAATGGGAGAAAACCTTTGCCAGCTGCTCCTTCAACAGGGGATTAATATTCAGAATATTTAAACAACTCAAAAAACTTAACACCAAAACACAACCCAATCAATTAATGGGAAAAGAACTAAACAGGAATTTCACAAAAGAAAAAATACAAATGGCCAAGAAATATATGAAAAAATGTTCAACATCCTTAGCAATCAAGGAAATGCAAATCGAAAGTACACTGAAATTTCATCACACTCCAGTTAATGGTAATCAGTATGGCAAAAAACAAATGGTGACAAGGATGTGGGGGAAAAGCTACACTTGTACGTTGTTTTATTTATTTTTTATTTTTTTTTTACCCTTCTTAGATTATAATTGGCTCCAAACATTATGATCACAACATTAGAACATAATACATAATTACTCAATATATTAAGAACTAGACAAATGGCAACAAAATACAATCTAGAGATGGCCCAGAGACTGTAATCTTCTGACAAGGATTTTAAAGTACTATTATAACTATACTCAGTGAGATAAAGGAAAACATAATCATAATAGATGAAAGCACAGAATTACCAGTTGAGAAATAAAAACAATAAGAAACAAATTTTAAACATAAAACAAAACATTATCTGGAATAAGATACTTAGCATAATGGAAGGTCCTCAATAAATAGGTATTAAAGTGGCATAGACTGAAAAAATACTCAATTTTGTCAGAACTAGACTATAGCAGAAAATAGTATACTTTTAGACACAAATAAAAGCTATAAGTTATCATTGATTATGAAGGAGACTGTCTTTTTTGTACCACTTAACTCTTCCTGAGTTATTTTGAAAGAACACTCTTAGTAATTGAACCACATTAATGTGCACTTAGAATCTGCCACCATTCTGAACAGTGGATCTTGGTGGTGGTGGCAAGTTGGGCATTGTGATTGAGCTCAGAGTCCTTGGATGTTTGTGGAAGTATGGTAAAGACAGAGAACTTTGGAGAGAGAAGCTGCTCCTTTTATTATGAAGACAATTTTAAAGGTGTGCTTATAGACTTGTTACAGGATTTATTATGAACATACATTCCAGTATAAGCCCAGCATGTAATGTCACTCTACCCATTGTCTGTAGACTTCTCTTCAATTCCTTGGCCATGGTGTAGTGAGCCCCTAGACTGAACTTTAGCTAGGTCTACACAGGGACTCACAAATGCCATTGTGGAACAAACAAAGTGAGTGACTTTTAGACCTCTATTTGGAGGAGCTGCCTTGCTTAGGCTCCAGAATTGGCCCAGAATCTGGGGTAGGGGTTTTTCCAGGGCCGTCTCAGATTGATGGTCACACATCTGAGATCTGGGGACAAGTACACAAAGGGCAGATTCTAGAGGCACCATTTTTAGGATGAACTGTGTCAGATCAAGGAATAGAGACAGGAAACACTTCCCTGAAGCTGGAGTAATAAAATGTACCCTGGCAGACTGTGGACCTATTCCATATATACTATATATATATATATATATATATATATATATATATATATATATTTTTTTTTTTTTTTTTTTTTTTTTTAAGATTTTGCTTTCTTTGGTTATGGAGTAGAAGATCACCAAATATTCAGAGATGTGGGACAAGTCATTTTAGTAATAAATATAAACCATTTATTTTTGCACAAAATAAAGATATTCTGGAAATTATTATAATTATGTTTTTCATTTAATGGACTTGCCTGAAAGTTATACAAAAACAAAAAACAAAAAAAAAAAAACTGGAATTGGGTTAGAAAAGAGAGATAAAAGCAAGTGCATTAAACTAAGTAGGTCCCATAGGGAGTGAACATTGAGACCTGATTCTTCAATTTGATTTCTTTCTTTTCTTGATTTTTTTTTTTTAGTTTTACATGACAGCAGAATGCATTTTGATTCATTGTACACAAATGGAGTAGAACTTTTTATTTCTCTGGTTGTACACAATGTAGTCACAGCATTTGTGCAATCATACATGTATCCAAAGTCCCTCCATTCTTCCCTTACCCCCTAACCCTGTTATGTATCAGCAACTAGTCATCAGAGAAAACATTCAGCCTTTGGTTTTTGGGGATTGGCTTAGATCACTTAGTATGATATTTTCCAACTCCATCCATTTACCTGCAAATGCCATAATTTTATTCTTCTTTAGGGCTGAGTAATATTCCATTGTGCATATATACACAGTTTCTTGATCCATTCATCTAATGAAAGGGCATCTAGGTTGGTTCCACAATTTAGTTATTTTGAATTAAGCTGCTACAAACATTGATGTGGCTGCATCACAGTAGTATGCTTGATTTTAAAACTTTGGGTATAGGCCAAAGAATGGTGTAGCTGGGTCAAATGGTGGTTCGATTCCAAATTTTCTTTTTTTTTTTTTTTTTGCAGTATTGGGAATTGAACCCAGGGTCTTATGCTTGAGAGGCAAGCACTCTACCAACTGAGCTATATCCCCAGCCCTAATTCCAAGTTTTCTGAGGAATGTCCATACTGTTTTCCATAATGGTTGCAACAATTTGCAGTTCCACCAAGAATGTATGAGTGTACATTTTTACCCACGTTATTGGCAACACTTATTATTGTTTGTATTCATGGTAATTGTCATTCTGACTGGAGTGAGATGAAATTTTAGAATAGTTTTGATGTGCATTTCTCTAATCACTGGAGATGATGAACATTTTTTCATATATTTATTGATGAATTGTATTTTTTCTTCCGTGAAGTGTCTGTTCAGTTCCTTAGCCCATTTATTCATTGGGTTATTTGATTTTTTGTTATTGAGGTTTTTGAGTTCTTTAATATCCTGAAGATTAGTGCTGTACCTGAGGTACATGTGGTAAAGATTTTTTTAAATCTTTTTAAAAAATTTTAAAAATCAAGAGCCAATTTTGTAGGCTCTTGATTCATGTTACTGATTGTTTCCTTTGCTGAGAAGAAGCTTTTTAGTTTGGATCCATTACACTTATTGATTCTTGATTTTATTTATTGTTTTAGGGGTCTTGTTAAGGAAGTCTGGTCCTAAGCTGACATGATGAATATTTGAGCCTACTTTTTTCTATTTGGTGAAAGTTCTCTGGTCTAATTCTTAAGTCCTTGATCCAATTTGAGTTGAGTTTTGCGCAGGGTGAGAGATAGGGGTTTAATTTCATTTTACTATATATGGATTTCCAGTTTTCCCAGGACCATTTGTTGAATAGGTTATCTTTTCTCCATTGTATATTTTTGGTACCTTTGTCTACTATGAGATAACTGTATTTATGTGGATTTGTCTCTGTGCCTTCTATTCTGTGCCACTGGCCTACCTGCCTATTTTGGTTCCAATACCATGCCATTTTTGTTACTATAGCTCTGTAGCATAGTTTCAGCTCAGGTATTATGATACCTTCTGCTTCACTCTTCCTACAAATGATTGCTTTGGCTATTCTGGGTCTCTTATTTTTCCAAATGAATTTCATGATTGCTTTCTCTATTTCTATGAGGAAAGATGTTTGGAATTTTTATTGGAATTGCATTGAATCTGTATAATGCTTTTGGTAGTATCACCATTTTGACAATATTAATTCTTCCTATTCAAGAGCATGGGAGATCTTTCCATTTTGTAAGTTCTTCTTCAACTCCTTTTTTTTATGTTCTGTAGTTTTCATTGTAGAGGTCTTTCACCTCTTTAGTTAGATTGATTCCCAAGTGTTTTTTTGGGGGGGGCTATTGTGAATGGGGTAGTTTTCCTAATTTATCTTTCAGAGGACTCATCACTTATGAATAAAAATGCATTAGATTTGTGAGTGTTAATTTTATATCCCATTACTTTGCTGAATTCATTTACTAGTTCTATTTTTTTGGATCCTCTAAATATAGAATCATGTCATCAGCAAGTAGTGGTAGTTTGAGTTCTTATTTTTCTATTTATATCCCTTTAATTTTTTTCATCTATTTGCTCTAGCTAGAGTTTCAAGGACTATGTTGAATTGAAGTGGTGAATGAGGGTATCTCTGTCTTGTACAAGTTTTTAAAAGGAATGCCTTTCAGTTTTTCTTCATTTAGATTGATGTTGGCCTTGGGCTTAGCATAGATAGCCTTTACAATGTTGAGGTATGTTCCTATTATCCCTATTTTTTCTAGTGTTTAGAGCATGAAGGGGTGCTGTATTTTGTCAAATACTTTTTCTGCATCTACTGAAATGATCATATGATTATTAATTTTAAGTCTATTGATGTGGTGAATTACATTTATTGATTTCCATATGTTGAACCAACCATGCATCCCTGGGAATGAACCCCACTTGATTATTGTGCACTATCTTTTAAATATATTTTTGTATGCGATTTGCTGGAATTTTGCTAGAATATTTTCATCTATGTTCATCAGGGATATTGATCTGAAATTTTCTTTGCTTGATGTGTCTTTGTCTGGTTTTGGTATCAGGGTGATAATAACTTTATAGAATGAGTTAGGAAGCATTGCCTCCTTTTCTATTTCCTGGACTACTTTGAGGAGTATTGGTATTAGTTCTTCTTTGCAGGTGATAGAACACAGCTGAGAATGCATCTGGTCCCAGACTTTTTTGGTCGGTAGAATTTTGGCGGCTTCTTCTATTTCATTGCTTAAGATGGTTCTATATAAATTGTGTATGTCCTCCTGATTCAGTTTGGGTGTCTTGTATGTCCCTAGAAATTTGTTGATGTCTTTGAGATTTTCTATTTTATTGGAGTATAGATTTTCAAAATAGGTTCTAATTATCTTTGGTAATTTGATAGTGTCCATTTTGGTATTTCCTTTTTCTTCAAGAATTTTAGTAATTTGAGTTTTCTCTCTCTTTCTCTTTGTTAGTGTGGCTAAGTGTTTATCAATTTTGCTTATTCTTTCAAAATACCAACTTTTTGTTTTGTCAATTTTTTTCAATTGTTTCTTTCATTTCAATTTCATTGATTTCAGTTCTGATTTTAATTATTTCCTGTCTTCTACTTTTTGTATTGATATGTTGTTCTTTTTCTAGGGCTTTGAGATGTAGTGTTAGGTCATTTATTTGTTGACTTTTTATTATTTTAATAAATGAGCTCCATGCAATGAACTTTCCTCTTAGTAGTGTTTTCATAGTCTCCCAGAGGTTTTGGTGTTCTCATTTACTTCTAACCATTTTTTTTATTCCCTCCCTGATGTCTTCTGCTATCCATGCAACATTCAATAGTGCATTATTTAGTCTCCAGGTCTGGTGTAGTTTCTATTTTTTATTTTATCATTGATTTCTAATTTCATTCCATTATTGTCTGATAGAATGCAGGGTAGTATCTATTTTTTTTTTATATTTTCTAAGGGTTGCTTTGTGGCATAACATATGGTCTATTTTAGAGAAGGATCCATGTGCTGAGAAGAAAGTATATTCACTCGTTGACTGATGGAATATCCTATATATGTCTGTTAAGTATAAATTATTGATTGCATTTTATTGAGTTGTATGGATACTTTGTTAATTGTTTGTTTGGAAGATCTATCCAGTGGTCAGAGAGGTATGCTGAAGTCACCCAATATTATTGTGTTGTGGTCTATTTAAGTCCTGAAATTGAGAAGTATTTGTTTGATATACATAGATGCTCCATTATTTGGGGAACAGATATTTACTATTGTTATGTCTTGTTGATGTATGATTTCCTTAAGCAGTAGGAAACATCCTTCTTTGTTCCTTGATTAATTTTGACCTGAAGACCACTTTAACTGATATGAGAATGGAAACCACTACTTTTTTACACAGTTCATGTGCTTGTTATGTTTTTTCTCACTTTTCACCTTCAGTCTATGAATGTCTTTTCCTATGAGATGAGGCTCTGGAAGACATCACATTGTTGGGTCTTTCTTTTTAATCCAATCTGCCGTCTATGTCTTTTGATTAATAAGTTTAGGCCATTAACATTCACGGTTGCTATTGAGATATGATTTGTATTCATGGTCATTTTGGCTTATTTTTGGTTTTTACTTGACTTGATTTCTTTTTGATTAACTTTTCCTTTAGTGTAATTCCTCCCTTCAGTGACTTTCATTGTTATTTTTCGTTTCTTTCTCATGGAATATTTTGCTGAGAATGTTCTGTAATGTAGGCTTTCTATTTATGAATTCTTTTAACTTTTGTTTATCGTGGAAGATTTTTATTTCATCATCAAATCTGAAGCTTGGTTTTGCTGGATATAAGATTCTTGGAGGGCATCCATTTTATATCAGAGCTTGGTATATATTGTTCCAGGACCTCCTGACTTTTAGGTTCAGGGTTGAAAAATCTGCTGATATCCAAATTGGCTTATCCCTATATGTAATATGATACTTTTCTGTTGTAGCCTTTAAAATTCTATCTTTATTTTGTATGCTGGGCATTTTCTTTATAATATGCCTTAGTTTTGATCTGTTGTTATTTTGTACATTTGGTATCCTGTAATCCTCTTGTATTTGATTTTCCATTTCATTTCATTCTTCAAGTTTGAGAAATTTTCTGATATTATTTCATTTAATAGACTGTTCATTCCATTGGTTTGCATCTCTGAGCCTTCCTCTATTCCAATAATTTTTAAATTTGTTTTTTTTCATGTTATCCCATAATTCTTGGTTCATGATTCCTTACCATCTTTTCTGTGTGGTAAACTTTATTTTCAAGATTAAATATTTGGTCTTCATTGTCTGAGGTTCTGTCTTCCAAGTGATCTAGTCTGTTGGTGATGCTTTCTCTTGAGTTTTTAGTTTGGTTTACTGTTTCCTTCATTTCAAGGATTTCTGTTTGTTTGTTTTTTATTCAGAATGTCTGTCATTTCTCTGAAGTAATCTTTTGTTTCTTGCATTTGCTCTTTTAATTCTTTATTGAAGTGACCTTTTGTTTTCTGCATGTGTTCTCTTATATCATCCTTTACTTCACAGATCAATTTAATTATGTACATTCTGAACTCCTTTAATGACATTTCTTCTACTGTGCTGTCAGTTAGAGTCTATTAATATAGCAATAGCATCTTGGTTAGTCTGGCATGCTTTCTTTGCTTGTTTTTTCATGTCATTAATGTGTCTTCCCCTCTAGTAGTATGGATCCAAAGTATTACAGTTTCCACCCTAGAGATTTGTAGTGTCTCTGCAACTTTCCAATACCTTACCTTTAAGGAGATCAATATTAACAGCACCCAAAGCAAACAATATGCAGCCTTAAATCAAATAACCCCTATTAAGATGTTAACAGTTTTGTCATAATAAACAGAGGTGAAGTGTTGGATTATTATCTATAACATAAGCAATAAGTTTGCAATCAAGTCTATAATTTCTAATGGTGGACAAAGGAAGAATGGGAGAGATGTGTAGGATGTCATGTTAATGAGGTAAGAGGTGAGAACACAGAGGTACTAGATCATAGGAAGAGTGAAAGGGGAATCAAAAGATGTTGGTTGTTCACAGGCGAAAAGAGAGAAAGAGACTCTGAGGGAATAGAAAAATAAGAGGAAAATAGAGTGAGTAAAAAAAGAAAAGAAAAAGAAAAAATATGCAAAAAATACAAAATTTTAAAAAAGAGATAAAAGAATCTACAACAAAACTATAATATACTATTCAAACTTCCCAGTCCTCAGTAGCCTGATGCATGAAAAGTACTTGATTTCAAAGATGTTGTGTATGTGAGTGGGAAATAAAAAAAGAAAAAAACTGGGAGGGGGGAAGAGTTTTGGAGGAAAATTGAACAATTTTTTCTTTTGACGTTCAAGATGTTCTCTGCTTCCCTTTTCTTCTGAGAGGTGGGGTTGTCTGGGGTTTACTGGTAACTCCAACTTCAGGATGATAACAGTAACTAAGGCAGGAGGATTAGACTTGTAAGTGGGACTCCTGGAGGCAGGGTATAGCAATTGCCAGTCCCTCTGAAAGACTGCACCCCAGGACTCTCCTTTGTGGTCCACTCCTGTGACATATGAGCCTGGTCTTAGTCCCTTCCCTCACTTGTGGACCCCACAATTCCTCATCTCTAATTTAGTCTGTAAATTGTATGTCTCTTGCCCCCATCCTTTCAACTTTCCCATCAGGAACCTCTCTTCCTGGAGGTCCTGAGTGCTGAGTGCCAGAACCTGTGAGCCTATCTCAGAAAGTTGTTCTGTATTGGCAAATCATGCTCAGGAGTTGAGAGTTGTGGGCCAGTCATGTAGTTGTAAGAACTGGGCCGAGTTGGTGGGTAGGAGGTGGTTGGGAGACTGGGAATTGAGGAGCTAGGAGGCCCTGTTGATTACTGAAATGGCTGAATCAGGCGATCGGTGGATGTTGTATTGGGGAGGGATTCATGGGCCAGGCTGATGTTGGGTCCCAGCAAGTGCTGCCCATGTTGTCTCTGGGATCCTGGTGGGTGCCAGACTGGTTGGCTAGGTGAGCTGGGATCAAGGGGCCCTCACACTCTTTTCCCACCTATAAATCCCTTGCAAGGCTCTCTCCTGCCTCTGTAGCAAGATGGTGGCTATTAGCCCACCTAGCAGGGATACCTCAGATGTAACCAAGCCTGCAGAGCCCTTGGTGATGATCTTTCAGGTCCTGGTTGTTATCCCTAGATAGAAGAGGCCACATCCCTGGTTGGTAGTGGCAGAAGTGGCTAACCTGTTTGTACCTTGTTAATGAGCTTCTCTGGCAGGTGTCCCCAGATGGAATCTGCCTCAATTAAAGATGACATCAGTTGCAATGGAGGTAATCCAAGATTGTGGAGGAGGTGTCCCAAGATGGAGGCTGCCACGTGTTGGTAGATGGGGAGTTGCAATATGGCTCCACTGCACTGGGTGCTAGGCTAGATCTGAGGGTGCAGGCACTGGGCTCCATTTATATATTGTTGGTATGACTGTAAATTAGAGCATCCATTCAGAAGAGCAGTATGGACATTCCTCAAAAGACTGGGAATAAATACCCTATAACCCAGCTATCCTATTCCTTAATATTTATTCAAAAGAACTAAATACACTGTACTCTAGAGATACAGCTGCATCGATGTTTGTAGCAGCACAATTCAGTATAGTCAAGCAAAGGAATCAGCCCAGTTGTCTTTCAACAGATGAATAGACAAAGAAAATGTATATATACACAATAGAGTTTAACTTAGCCACAGACAAGAATGAAATTATGTCATTTGCTGGTAAATGAATGGAACTGGAGAACATCATGTCAAGAGAAATAAACCAGACTCAGAAAGACAAAGGTTGAATGCTTTTTTTCATATATGGGAACTAGACTAAAGTAAAGAAAGGAAGAAAGAGGGGGTTCCATAAAAATAGAAGGTATTTCGGTAGAGAAAGGAGTTTGAGGGGCAAGGAGGAGTGATGGGAAAAGAAATAACTGTGGAATAAAATCGATGAAATTATAGTATGTACATATATGAACAAATCACAGTGAACTAAAAAAAAAAAAAGAATCCATACACTTTACACTGGGATAATAGGAAAGACTCCTGGAAGAGATATTAGGAACAGGTAAGGTCACAGCCATCACAGGTTAAGAGATATAGAAATGGAAATTTGTTTCAAATACATTTCAGGGCAGTGACTTTTGAGAAGAAAGCCTAGGGTGTGATGGTGTAAATTCTTATGCAGGACCACCTATGGAATACTCTCCCATGTTCAGTCAGTGTGGCACTGAATCTGCTGTAGTCATCGCTCAAGCAAACAGGCTTGCACCAGGAAGCAGACCTTGGTGTGTACCATTGATGATGATTTTGCAGGCATGCAGAATGCAAAAGTTATGGGATCATGGAGGCTTCCACCAACGTTTCAAAGGAAAATATAGGAAGCCCAGCAGTATATTGCAGGGTCTGAATTCCTGCAAGTAGCCCCTGACAGGGCAATACATGATGATGTGAGAGTGAAACTGAAGCTATATTGGAGACCCCAGGAAGGAAGAGATTCTAGAAGCATGAGATATCTCTTGATAGAAACTATTGGCAGCAGTGTGCAAAGCCAGCCCAAGAGAGTGGCCAGAGCTAGATAAATAGCTATAGGATTTAATGTTTTCCCTGCTGTGTTTTAGTATTGCTTTGAGTCAGTTCTTTTCTATTCCTTTGTTCCTTTTGGAATGGGAAACTTTACCCTGTCATTGTGTCTTAGAAGTAGGTCATTTGTGTTTTTGTTTTCTTAGAGGAACTCACAGTAGAGTTTGCCTTGAGTCTCAGAAGTAATGCTGGAATAGATAAGACTTTGGGGACTCTTGGAATTAACTAAATGCATTCTGAATTATGCGATAGAAATGAGCTTTAGACAACAGAAGCGGTATACTGTAGTTTGGGTCTGGAATGTCCCCCAGTGGTCTGTAGGTTAAAGGTGTGATCCCCACCTTGGTGCTATTGGGAAGTGATTGCAACATTAAGAGGTGGAGCCTGGTGGAAGGTTTTGGACATTGTGGGTATGACTTTGAAAGGAATATTGGTATCCCTACTCCCTTGTTCTTTTCTTGCTTTTTTCCATTCTGACCCTGAGGTGTATGGTTTTGCTAATCTACATTCTCCCACCATGATGTGATATCAGGCCAAAAAACAATAGATCCATCTGATCGTGGACTGAAACCCCCAAAACTATCAACAAAAATAAACCTTTTCTCTTTATAAGTTGATTATATCAAATGTTTGTTACAGTAACAGAATTGAAACTAACCCCACAACCAGATAAAGTGCGTCTATGAAAAACCAACTGCTAACAACATATTTAACAATGAAAGGCTGAATGCTTAGCCCCTAAACTCAGAAAGAGCACAAATATACAAATTCGCACCACTTTTTTTACATTATCTACAGGTTCTCTCAAGTGAATTAAGGAAATGAAACAAATGCATATAGATCAAAATATCTTTATTTGTAGATGTCATGATGACATGTTATGTACAGAAAATCTTATTGAATCCACTAAAATAAATGAATTCAGTGTGGGTGTAGGGTGCAAGATCAAGGTGCATGAACTTATCTTTCTCTATACAACTTAAGAATACAATCTCATTTATAATAGTACCAAAAGAATAATATGTTTAGAATAAATTTAAGCAGATAAGTAAAACATTCACACAGTTAAAACTATAAAATATTGTTGAAAGTACTAAGAGAAGACATACCTAATAGGATGATATCCCATGATCATGAACCAGATGATTTAAAATTTTTAAATGAAAACATTCCTTAGATTGATTTCCAGATTTTTCCTGTCAAAATTGAAGGTATATGTCTTTCTCAAATTGAAAATTTGATCTAGAAACTCATAAGGAATGTAAAGGACCTAAAATAATGAAAGCAAGACTGTAAAGCAACAAAACATGGATGATCACATCTCTTTCATTTCTAAACTTATGAAGGTATAATGATCAAGACTGTGAGGTACTGGCATACAGATATATACATATATATATATGTGTGTGTATAATATATGTGTATATATATATATATATATATATATATATATATATATATATATATCGGAAAAGAACTGAGATTCCAAATATAAATCCTCACAATTACACTCAACTAATTTTTGACAAGGGTGCCAATAAATTTCAGTTGGAGAAGGAAAAGTCCTTTTAATAATGATGCTAGGACAACCATATATCCAAATGGACAAGAATAAAGTTGGACTCTTTTTTTGCACACTACACTTGAAGATTAACTATAAGTTGATCATAAATCTAAATATAATCATCTAAAACTATAAAATTGTTAGTATAAAACAATACATAAATCTTTGTGACCTAGGATTAGGCAATTCTTTTTCTTTTTTTAGATATAAAACCTAAAACACAATGTAAGCGAAGGAAAAAATAGAACAAATTGAACTGCGTCAAAATTTTAAAAAATGTATACTTTAAAACTCTCTTTTGAGCTTTAAAGTGCACAAAGAATAGGAAATTAAACCACAGAATAAAGAAAAATGCTTTGTAAATCATATATCTAATAAGTGTCCAGCATCCAGAATATATATAAATACTTGTAGCTCAATAATTATAGACAAATGGTAAATTTTTTTAAAGGCACAAGGTTTGAATCAACATTCTATAATGAACATATATACAAATGGTCAATAAGCATATGGAAAGATGCTTAAAATTATATTTTACTAGGGGAATTCAAATCAAAATCACAATGAAATACTATTTCATATCCACCTTAGTGGCTATAATCAAGAAATTAGATAATAACAAGTTTGGCAAGAATGTAGAAATTGGAACACTTGTACGTTGCTGGTGGGAATATGAAATAGTTCAGACCCTTTTTAAAGGAATTTGCAGTTCATTAAAATATTAAACATAGAGTCACAATATTAGCCAGCAATTCCCCTCCTAATAACATACCCAAGAAAATTGAAAATATTCATCTCCATAAAACTCATACATGAATGCTCATAGCAGCATTATTCATAGCAGCAAAGCTGTAGAAATAAACCAAATATCAATAGACTGATTAAGGAATAAACAAAATGTGGTATATAGATGCAGTGGAATATTATTTAGCCATATAAAGGAATAGAGTATTTACATATGCTACAATATAGATGAACCTTAAGAATATTACACTATGTGAAATAAATGATACATGAAATACCCTACAATGTATCGTTATACTTGTAGGAAATTTCCAGAAGAGGCAAATCCATAAAGACAGAATACAAATCAGTGATTTCCATGAGCTCTGAGTAGGCTACTTGAGGAATGACTGCCAGTGGATATGTTTTTCCTTTTTAATGGGTACTGAAAATATTTTGAAATTACATAGTGATGATGGTTGAACAACCTAGAGAACATACTAAAGTCTTCTGAACTGTAGACTTTAAAGTGTTAATTAATGATATGTATTATATCTTAATTTAACATTTAAAATAAATTAAAATATTAGAAAATTCAGAGACCTCCTTCATTTAAAAAGTTTTTTTAAATATGAAATACCAGTTTTCTGGGACATTTTCATCAGATTTAATTTGTCAAATAAGTGACATATTACTTTTTTCAATGTGAATGTCCATCATACCGAGTTGCATTCATTTTTATGTGTGCATGTGTCTACTTGGTCTACTTGTGATAACATCTTTCCATTTCTAAAGTCATTACCTGATATGTAGTCACCATCACCAATTAATATTCATTGAAAGAATCATATTGAATGAGTGAACACACTAGAGCAAATGGCCATAAATTCCTTGGTATCATCAAGATTTGTAAAATTATTTCAAGAAAGGATTAAAAAGTGCTAATTGAATTTTTCAATACAGTTTATAAAAGATTTGGACCTCTAAAAATGAAGTTACTATGTGCTAACTGTACTTGGTCCCAACAATTAAAGGAACTGAATTTCTGTGATCAAAATGAAACATTTTAAGGAAAGGCCTTAAACTATTGAGAAATACAACAGGGTGCAGTTTTCGCGGACACTTCCTGGGTTGTAACTCTGAGTGATTAAAAGGTGGCTTTACCTGCATCATCAAACTGGCACCTTCTCTATTGTTAAATGTGCTAAAAAAAATCACAAGCAATAATAACTTTTCTTCTTCTTTTCATTTCAACTAGAGATTATATGTTCTACAAAAGATGGCATTACTAGCCTTATGTCTGTGCCTGCCACTCTGATGATCAACATTGTGATGTTCAGTATCTCATGGGAGCAAGCTTTGGTAGTGGCTTAGTAATTTCACATCAACAAAAATAGAAATATTAAGCTGTTGTCCTTCGAGCATTGAGAAGACTGACAGTAAATGTCAAAGATAAGTACCTCAATTGGCAATGACATTGCTTTTAGTTTTAATATGAGGCATAAATCTGCCAAATAGAGAAACACCCATAGTGTACAATAAGTGAATTTTGACAGAACAAATTGGTTTTCTCTCAACCATTGATGCTGTATTATCTAAAAGAAAAGCAACATGGTTGCTCAGAAAAGTATCAGAATGCTTGTTTCCGGCAATCAAATATAGTGTCTAAAATCCCAAGAGCTTGAGGCAGGAACACAATAGAAAATGATTTCTCTCTTGCTCTGTTCCTGATCAAAGGTGACTGCTCTATCAACTTCTTTACTGCCATCTAATATCACATCTTTTATTCATGATTGATATTATCAGCAAATCACAATGAAGCTCTTCAGTTTAATATGCATTTTCAAACTTCAGTATGTTGTATTTTAACAAAATATCAAATGGGATGCTGGAGATCTAGAAAAGTATCTTGCACATAGTAGGCATTTGGAAGTAGCTAATATCATTGAAAGGGCAATGAAGTAAATCCTGTTACAAAATGCTGCTATGCCTGTGGACATGTCATTATGTTACTATGTCACTCACTTACCCATCTGTAACGTAGACCTGATATTTACTTCTCAGGATTGATGTTAAGTGGAAAGCAAAATAATTTATTGGAAAGTTCTTTAAGGAATGTAAGAAATATGACAGTAAGTAGTAAGTGCTTATTACTATCGAGTTAGTTTGGTTCATTTTTGAATACAAAATTCAATACAAACGTTATGAAAAAACTGAAAGTCTCTAATTTAAAATATACATGTATATATTAAAATAATTTAAATGTAATTTAAATGTAATGTAATTCAGATATTTTAGATTACTTAGAAATAATTTTAGACTTACAGAAAAATTGTAAAGAAAGAGGTTTCCTATATACCTTTCCCTATTTTCCCCTAATGTTAATATCTTACATAAACAGAGTACACTTATAAAAACCAGGACATTTTATCTGCCACAAACTATTGACTACTCTAAAGACCTTTGAATTTTGCCAATTTTCTTATTAATGTCTTTCATCTGATACAGGATTCAATTCGTGGTCCTACAGTTTATTAGTTGTTTTCTCTACTCAGTTTCCTCCAATCTTGATCAGTCCTTTATGGTTATTTTTTTATTTTTCTTTTTGTCTTTTATAACTTGACTCTTTTTATTTTTATTTTTTGACACTAAGGATTGGACTCTCAGGGGCACTTAACCACTGAGTCACATCCCCAGTCCTTTTTGTGCTTTATTTTGAGACAGGGTCTCACTGAATTGTTTAAGACCTCACTAAATTGCTGAGATTGACTTTGAATTTGTGATCCTTCTGCCTCAGTCTCCTGAGCCAGTGGAAGTACAATGTATGCCATCACACCCAGCATAAGATGACACTTTTGAATAGTACTGGTTAGTTATTTCATAAGGAACTATTCTATATGGGTGTGCCTGGCTTTTTTTTTTTCAATTATTAGATTAAAGTTTTTATATTTTTTCTAATAATGCCACAATCACCTCCCATCACAGAGAACCTGCTTATGGATATCCATCTGCATATGCCAGTTAAGCCATACTTTTGTCTATTTTTCCCTGTAAGTACCTGTCTCAACTTTGATTTGGTGCCAGTTTGTTTTCTCCAGCCTTAGAATTCAAACAGGCTCAGGAAAACTTTGTCCTCCTCTTCCTCATTTTACTTTTGCATTGTCGTATTGGCAACAATGTTTTTTTCCAGCTGCATACCCATAGGGAAACTGGAAACAGACATTTTTTTATCCCTGTGGTTTGTGCTCTCATCTCCGTAAGTCCTTGTTTTTCTGAATTTTCATAATTAGGATAAATTAAGTCATTAGTTTTTCTAGCAGTTGTTCTATATCAACTCAAGGTCCCAGGCATCTCCTTTTCTGCTCTGAGGTTTTCTTGGTCTGCCTTTGCTTGTTTCCCACAAAGTCTTCAATTGGAACTAAAGTGTAACTGATTATGTGTTTGGATTTAATGATTTTCCTTATTTGGCATATAGTTATTTTTATCTTTGTATATTCTCTGTCTTCAAGTTATGCGGAGTGTATATATTATTTGAATGGATTGATTTTTATTTTCCCATCTTCTTGTTCTATATGACTGTATGGGTCATCCTTGACTTCAGCACCTAGAAGCCCACTTTGTATGTATATTTATGTTACTACATCTTCGCACTAACAAACTTTAACCTGCTAATCTTTCTAAGTAAGGTAAGTGTGTTTCTCATATAACAGGTTTGTAAGAAGTGTTGTGGGAATAAGAAATATACGAAGTGTGTTAAAATTTCTATCCACACAATCATAGTGTCTCATGTACTGAGAATATTTTGCAGGTGTCAGGCTCAGTATAAATTTAGAAAGTAGGGTGTTGCTGTCCTATTAAGAGAAGATCATTCATATTGTATGCTGAAACTTGGTGTTTGTTCTATTACATTCAGTAACTCTTGTCTTGATTCTTCCCAGTGTTATTATATTCTGACTCATTATGTTCAACGTTTTTAATCTAAAATTATCCATCATAATTGTTCATGTAGGTGTATATGTGCCAAACCTGTATCATAGTTGGGATTTTTGGAAATGTTCTGAATGCTAAATGTATACTCCTTCTCATTGTAGATCACCAAATTAAATTGACTAAATAGAAATGCCAGTCCTTTATCTTCAAGAAGGTAACAATTCTGTCATTTAACAAAGACTCTAGGAAAACACAACTCAGCACACTAGTTTAGTTGACACTAAGTTATGGTATGTTTATTGTATTTAATTCAGTGGAATATTTTGAAAACGTGTTATCTTCACTTATCATTGTTACCCAGGGACATATTTCTTAGTATCAAAAAGAGAATCCATCTGTCAGATTTTATACAATTTGGCATTTGTTTGATGTTGTGCATTAGCAAATGAAGTCCTTTAGCAAAACCCAAGAAACTTGGAATGAAAATACTTTCATTAACAGTATATTAGAAAAAAAAAATAGAGGAATGGTTCATTATACAGTTAAATTTTATTTATTTATTTATTTATTTATTTATTTATTTATACCAGGGATTAAACTCAGGGACACTTCACCACTGAGTCACATAATCAACCCTATTTTGTATTTTATTTAGAGACAGGGTCTCAGTGTGTTGCTTAGCACCTTGCTTTTGCTGAGACTGGTTTTGAACTTGTGATCCTCCTGCCTCAGCCTCTTGAGCCATTATAGGTTTTTTAAAATACATATGTAATAGGAGTTCAAATGCAAGATATCCTCAAATTCAATTTCAATGGAAATCATAGAAGGGAAAAGAAAATGAGATTTTACTTGAGTTTAATTATCAGTTGTAAAGTACTAATCACCATTAACTTCTGAATCAGAAAAGTACAGACTAGTTACTTTTTGGATGCAGGGACAGAATTTTGTGAAGAAGCAAAATTATTTTAAAAAATTCACTAAAGTATGTGAACTGAATACAAAGTATTGTCACATATACCAAAAATAAAGTGGAATATATTTAAAAAGTAGAAAGATTTATAATGTGAGAGAGAAAAAATAAAAAGAGCAAATGAAGTCAGAATGAGGAACAAATGAATTGAACATTTTTCCTTATATCTATGCATAGTAGACATTTATCAGGGAGTTTCGTGCCTTTTTCCCTCTGTTGCAGATAAAACTGACCTCTGTTCAGTGGGGACTCTGTTCCAGTTGGTTTTGTTGTGTCTGGGGCCTCTATTCCACTTTTCCCACCAGAGGAATAAATATATGTCTGGACATATCCAGTTAATTTACCATAGGTATTAAAGTCTTGTTTCAGTAAGTTCTTAGAATAAGAAAGTGTGTGTGTTACCATATGGGTTTCAGTGGTCACCTTGCCACTAAATATAGAGCATCAGTATCCAAACAAATTTTTAAATTACAAAGAAAAGCAGAGTTCAAAGACAATCTTCGAATGCCCAGTTCTTATCCTTTGAACTCATTTAATTTATGTAAAGCAATAACCTGCCCACTCCCTTTCTTCTTGACTCAATTTTGCATCATTCCAAGTGATGACAATCCTAATTCTTTATGCATGCTCATCTATCCTCAATATAGTAATTTGTTATAGAAAGATAAGGTCAAATTAGTTAAGAACGATTTAGTTTGGTTCTAATTTATCTGAGCAGGTTAGAGTTCCTTGCAATTGGATCTTTATACCAACCTTGTCATTCTAAGAGCTAAAGAAATAACATGACACATAAAATGGTAAGGATGGAAGGCCACCCAAAATTTCAATATACAAAGTTGGCTCATTTTTTAGTCAATCTAAAAAAATTATAAACAACAAATATCAAAACAGAAAAAAAAACATTAAAATGTACACAATATGAAAAAGAATAAAGAAAGGATAGGGTTATGGGTAATATGCATCTAATTAAGCTAATTTGTTTTTAAACTCAAATACTTTGAAAAACAGGTTTATTTACTCCTTAATACAATACTAAATGTACTTTAACTTGACTTCCTGATTTCCTGATTTATATGCTTAGCTTTGGAATGTGAGTTGATAAAATAAATAAAATTAGGTTTCTGATTAGAAATACTTTTTTTTCTTTTTTTTAATTTTAAACAAATGGGATACGTGTTGTTTCTCTGTTTGTACATGGAGTCAAGTCATACCATTTGTGTAATCATAAATTTACATAGGGTAATGTTGTTTGATTCATTCTGTTATTTTTTCCCCTTCCCCCCACCCCTCCCACCCCTCTTTTCCCTCTATACAGTCCTTCCTTCCTCCATTCTTACCACCCTCCTTATCCCAAACCCTAAACCAAACCCTAACCCTAACGCTAACCCCTCCCACCCCCCATTATATGTCCTCATCCACTTATCAGCGAGATCATTCATCCTTTAGTTTTTTGAGATTGGCTTATCTCACTTAGCATGATATTCTCCAATTTCATCCATTTGCCTGCAAATGCCATAATTTTATCATTCTTCATGGTAGAGTAATATTTCATTGTATATATATGCCACAGTTTCTTTATTCATTCATCAACTGAAGGGCATCTAGGTTGGTTCCACAATCTGGCTATGGTGAATTGAGCAGCAATGAACATTGATGTGGCTGTATCTCTGTAGTATGCTGATTTTAAGTCCTTTGGGTATATAAAAAATTTCTGTGTAATAGCATCCCTATGCAATGATGTGAGTTAAAGAAGCCTAGTCTTTCAATGCCTAAAACCTTGTTTAATCTCCTTTTTTTCTTTTGTGTATTGAGGTGAGGCTGTATATCAACATGTAAATGATGATTGCTTTTGTTCATTTTGAGCCCTAAAATCTTGACCACAACAGTCTAGATATGATCACTTTTTAAATATTAATTAGATGTAGTTCTTTAACTCAGAATTCTATGAAGATGAGAGTATAAGGCAGTATGAAAAAAAGCACTAATTATCACTGAGCTTTTATTCTCTGATAAAGTGTGGATTCGGATAGTTTCAGATATTGCCATATTTAATACTAACAATTAACCTATGATCTACTAATGATAGCATCATCTTTATTTAAGATATTAGAAAACTTGGACACAGAAAGTTTAAATAAATTTTCTAAGGTTACATACATAGCAAAATCCCCACCCTTGAACATTTTTTCTGCCATTTTGTTCTTAAATGGCTTCCATTCCAGCACTAGTAATCAGACATATATTTTTCTATAATTTTGTTAAAACAACTTATTAACTGATTTTTTGTTGTTGTTGTTGTTCTGTTACCATTTCAAGAAGCAGGAATAAGTGGGGTGAAGTAGACTACGAAGAGTCCCTTAGATAGATATGGTTTGAATCTTGATTATTGTGTGCACTAGCTATGTACTAGCTGTGTAACTTTGAATAAGTTGCTTAAATACTGAGTCATAATTCTTCTCCTGTGCCAATGGGGATAGTATTTATCTCAGAGTTATCTGAATTGTCTTTCAGAGTTGTTGCTAGGGTAAAATGTTAGTAATAACCAAGCAGAGTTAGTGGCATTTGTTTAATGCTTGTATATTTCCTCTAAGTTTTTATATGTCTTGGCAAATAGATTTGCACATTCTGAAAAAATTTTGTTAAAATGTCACTCTTTAATTGCAAGTTTACCAAGTTCTCTTTAGATGGGATTGTTTTATGTTTACTTTTTCATCTAACCAGGAAGACATCGTCTTAAGCAGAAAATTGAGTCTATTCACATTCAGTGTAGTAATATTTTTATTTATATATGTGGATTATTTATTTTACATTGTATCCTTTACTTTCACATACTATTGATTTTTCAACTTTTTTTACTTGTTGATGGATCTTTATTTGATTTATTTATATACGTTGCTAAGACTTTAATCCAGTGCCTCACACATGCTTGGCAAGGGCTTTATCACTGAGCCACAACCCTGGCCCCATATTATTGATTTTTAAATGAAGTTTCTATTCAATTCTTTTATCCATATTAATTTGGAAATTTTGCTGTACTTTTCTAGTTCCTTAAACGGCTTTCATTTTAGCACTAGTATTCAGATACAATTTTTTTCCTTTTTTATTTGCTCTAATTAATTATACATGACAGTAGAACGTATTTTGGCACATCATACATAAATAACTTCTCATTCTGGTGTACATGATGTAGAATCACACTGGTCATATAATCATGTATGTCCATAGCCTAATAATGTCTCATTCATTCTACTATCCTTCCAACTCCCCCCTACCACCTTCCCTCCCTTCACTCCCCTCTGCCTAATCTAAAGTACCTCTCTTCTTCCCTAGCTCGTCCGCCCCTTATTGTGAATTAGCATCCACATCTCAGAGAAAACATTTGACCTTTGCTTTTTGGGATCAGCTTATTTCACTTAGCATGATATTCTCCAGTTCCATCCATTTACCAGCAAATGCCATAGTTTCATTCTTCTTTAAAGCCGAGTAATATTCCATTGTGTATATATACCACAGTTTCTTTATCCATTCATCTGTTGAAGGGCATCTAGGTTGGTTCCACAATTTAGCTCTTGTGAATTCAGCTGCTATAAACATTGATGTGGCTGCATCACTGTAGTATGCTGATTTTAAGTTTTTTGGGTATAAACCAAGGAGTGGGAGCTGGATCAAAAGGTGGTTCCATTCCAAGTTTTCTGAGGAATCTCCATACTGCTTTTTGTAATTGTTGCACCAATTTGCATTCCCACCAGTAATGTATGAGTGTACTTTTCTCCCACATCCTCACCAACATTTATTATTGCTTTTATTGTTGATAATTGCCATTCTGAATGTAGTGTGATGAAATCCTAGAGTAGTTTTGGTTTGCATTTCTCTAAATACTAGAGATATTGAACATATTTTCATATATTTGTTGATCAATTGTATTTATTCTGTGAGGTGTCTGTTCAGTTCCTTAGCCCATTTATTCTTTGGGCTATTTATTTTTTGGTATTGAGGTTTTTCAGTTCTTCATATATCCTGGAGATTAATGCTCTATCTGAGGTGATGTTGTAAAGATTTTCTCCCACTCTGTAGACTCTCTCTTCACATTATTGTTTCCTTTGCTGAGAAGAAGCTTTTTAGTTTGAATCCATCCCATTTGTTGATTCTTGATTTTACTTATTGTGCTTTTGAATTCTTGTTAAGGAATCCGGTTCCTAAGTTGGCATGATAAAGATTTGGGTCTACTTTTTCTTCTATTAGGCGCAGGGTCTCTGTTCCAGTGCCCAATCTTTGATTCACTTTGAGTTGATTTTTTTACTGGGTGAGAGATAGAGTTTTAATTTCAGTTTGCTACATATGGATTTCTAGTTTTCTCAGCATCATTTGTTAAAGAGGTTGTCTTTTCTCCACTGTATGTTTTTGGCACCCTTGACCAGTATGAGGTACCAATATTTATGTGGGTTTGTCTCTGTGCCTTCTATTCTGTACCATTGGTTCATGTGTCTGTTTTGGTGCCAATACCATGCTGTTTTGGTTACTATGGCTCTGTAGTATAGTTTAAGATCTGGTATTGTGATGCCTCCTGATTCACTTTTCTTTATAAGGTTTGCTTTGTCTATTCTGAGTCTTTCATTTTTCCAAATGAATTTCGTTATTGCTTTTTCTATTTCTATGAAGCATGTCATTGAGATTTTAATAGGAATTGCATTAAGTCTGTACAACACTTTTGGTAGATTGGCCATTTTGACAATATTAATTCTGCCTATTCAGGAGCATTGGAGATTTATCCATCTTCTAAGGTCTTCTTCAATTACTTTAGTGTTCTGTAGTTTTCATTGTAGAGGTCTTTCACCTCTTTTGTTAGATTGATTCCTTAGTATTTTTTTTTTTAGGTTATTGTGAATGAGGTAGTTTTCCTAATTTCTCTTTCAGTGGAAAACTGAAAATTTCTGATTAATTGTTTTTCCTCACCAAGTTTTGGTCTTTCAAGGTTTTCCTTCCACCTACAAAAGATAAGTCTTTTATAATACTTACAGTTTCTACTCTTCTCCCAAGTTTCAGACAAGATGATCAGAACCTTTTGTATCTTCTCTCTACATCACAACCCTACAATCTTTTCTTTTAATACTTTGGTAATAAGAAATTATTAAAAAGTTCCTTACATTAAATCAAACTAACTTTTCTATTTTGTGATTGGTATTTTGCATTCATATTGCCCCATCCCAGAGAGAGTGTATGTTTTTGTCAGAAGGAACTCAGTGTATTTCGACATTTATTACTCATCACCATATCTACTATTTTATATCTATCTGTTTCGATCCTCTTGTTTTATATTAGAATTCTTTCGGGAATGTTTTATCCATGCTTTTTGTGTCTATATTACTGTCTCTGAGTGCTTGGAAAAACAGATGTATCTTTCTTTAATCTTGATAGTTGAACTGATCTTATTCATTGAGTAACATTCTGAGGTGGATTTATTTTTTTCTCAATATCTTTGAAACCAGTCTTGAAAATCAGGATCAGGTCCTCTTCCCCTGGTATTGAAGATTAAACACCTGAGAAACATCAAGGCAAGAGCAAAAAGTTTTATTTAAAGCATAGGACAGAGGGAGAGAGAGAGAGAGAGAGAGAGAGAGAGAGAGAGAGAGACAGACAGACTCCTCCAGAGAGGAGGTTGTCCAGTGCTGGTGTCCTGAGGAAGTTGGGTGTAGGTTTCCTTTCTTCTTATGCACCCTCCTCCCATTCTGCCTACATGGTGACCAAAAGAGCAGGAAAAGACTTGTCCAGGGCATGTTTGTTTGTGTTGGAAAATGTGATCCTTTCCCTCCCTGAGAGGTTGTTAGCAACCAGGTGATGGGGAGTGCTGTTTACCCATTTCCTTTTCTTTGATAATTAGCTACCTGTCCTTTGCTCTGGTCTCATCTTCCTATGTTGTAGATAGATGGCTAGTACTAGTCTGGTATTTTTCCTTTGGAAGTGAATTATTCTGCTTACAGCATGCACAATTTTTTTATTATTATTATTCTAGGACTGAGTTTTTGCTTGAACTATAATGTGTATCTTCTCTCAGAATTCTAGCCTAAAACATGGTGAATCTGTATAGCCTGTTGTTTTATATCTTTTCTCCCCATTTAGGGAAAGTTTCTAAGTTTGTTTTTTCTAGTAATTCTTCATTTATGATTGCCTTTACTCCATTTTTTCCTGTTTCATCTTTCAGGAAGATTTTAGTATGCACATTACTTCTCCTTGACACATTTCCTAGTTTCCCATCTTTTCTTTCTGATCTATGTGAAAAGCAATTATTTATAATTTGTGAATTCATAGGCCCTGGAAGAAAGATGAATCCTAAGTAGAAATGCAAAAAAAGAAAGAAAAAAATAAAAGAAAAAAGAAAAATCTGTGTCTGGACATATTTGAATCGTAATCAGAATGATAGATTCCTACAAACAATAACAAAGTCTTTACATTAGTCAGGGAGAAAGAAATAAGAAGAGAGACAATCATATCAATAGTAACTTCTCATAACCCACTATAAAAATAACAAAATACTGAATAATATCTCCAAAAGAGTTGAAACAAAATCACTTTTAGACTTTTATACTCAGTAAACTTCTCTTTCAAGAGTGAGGATCAACTCAATAGCTTACAAATACAAATACATAGTAACTGAGAAATTTCCACACCTACATACACAAAAGGAACTTGTGGAAGTTGTACTTTAGGAAGGAAAACAATCTCTGAAGCAGAGGATTTAAGCAGGAATAGAAAGTGAATGTAATAGAAAATGTGCATCAATTCATACAAATATCGTTAAGAATAACAATAAGAAGGAAGATGAGACTGAGGAGATGATAAAAATCATTATAATGTCTAATTAATTTAAGAAAAGGTCAAGTCTAAAATCTGACACAAAGCAAACTTTGAAGTGAATAAAAGTTTTCTGAGGTCATAGTAACTAAGTAATGTTAAATGATAATAGGATTTAAAAGTAATATAAATTTGAGTAGGACTTAATTAAATACATATGGTAAAACTTTCAAGGGCAGCCATTATAGGGAGAAAAAATAAAGGGCATGAATGTATAAATTCAAAGGAGAAAAGATAAAGGGTGTGAATGTATAAAATCAGGGAAGAAAGACGAAAATAAAGAACAAAAGTTGAAGCGAAACAACCTAAAATAGGCAAGAAAGAAGATAAGAGAAGAATAGAATTAGAAGCAGGATAAATACAAGATGGTAGAAATAAGTTCATTTGTAAAATCATAATTTGCACAAGTTAAGTGATAAATTGTTACATTATTATTTGTTTTATTCAGGCTGATAATCATATATGATGTCTAGCAGAGACACACCTAAAGTATAAGCTTTTGGAAAGTATAAAATTTTTAAAGGATGAAAAAAGAAATCCAGGAGAAATACTAAGCAATAGAAGGGGAAACTTTTATACTGATAACAGACAAAATGACCTTAAGAAAAAATAAATTTTGAAACTAAAAATTATCTCTAGATAATAATAACATTTTTAGTTTACCATGAGTATGTAATAATCTAAGCTCAATAAAATACCTCAAAATATGTAAAGCAAAACTTAATAGAATTACGGGGATAAATTAACAAATTCTATATCATGATGGTGATTTTATTTACATATATGTGTGTGTATATGTATATATGTATGCATGTGTGTATATGTATATAAATGATATGTTTCAATTATTTATATGTCAACTAGATAAGTATACCTGTTAGGCTGTAGAACAGTTGGGATATAGTATTTCAGAAAAAGTTATTTATTTAGAATAATTAACAAGTTATGTTAATGTATATGTATGGAGCTATATATCTAAGAGTTAGTAAATATCAATTCATCTCAAGTGAATATAGAGCATTCATAAAAATTTATCATGTACACATCTTTTGTCTCCATCATGTGTTATGCAAAATTCTGTCTTTATTAGAAATTATGTAAGAATTTCAGTGAAAGGCTTAATTCAAGTTAAATATGTGAAATATATGAAAATCTGTAGATTTTCTTTATAATAGAAATAGTTAAATATATAGTCATAAAATTATGCTTGTATATGTGATAAAACTTAAATATCTGGGATTAATTTAACAAAATAATAAGGATAATATGAATTACAGAATCAAATATAATTAAAGAATATAAAATAATCTGTACTAGTAGGTAAAATTTAACAAAAAAATCATTTCCAAATCAGTATATACATTAAACATGATTTCAATAATAACACTAATTATTATGTAATATTATCTTGAAGGAAAAGATAAAATTTCATTAAAGGGATTTCACAGATAATATTGAAGTTATAATCATGCATTGTCAGATACTAATATTTAATGTAGCTATCATCAGAGCAATGAACTTGGAATAGTAATAAATAAGTAGAACCATGGAAATATTTTAAAATTCAAGTTAATTCAATTTATTAGAAATGGCTCACATCACATCACTTCTCAGAATTATGCAAGTTGATTGATCACTTTTCTTTTTAATACTTTAAAAAATTGAAGTATAAAATTAATGGAAAATCATAGTTATTGAAGTGTATATGTCTTAAGTAAATAGTTCAGCTCATTTTCCTAAATTTATAGACACATGTAATTATACCTGGATCAAATTATAGAATTTTAGTAACATCCTGGATATCTCTTACTTTCTCTCTACTAGTCTAAAGGCAGTCACTATCTTGACTTGCATATTTAGATTTATCCAAATTTTTGCAAGTAGTTATGGATCATTTGTTTTCAATTCTTTGTAAAATTTTATTTCATAAATGTCTTATTTATTTATTCTACTGCTTACAAACATTTGAGTTTGAAGTTTGTGACTATTTTGACTATTGCCACTATGACTATTTTTTGTACACATTTTTTGATTACTATATGTAAACTTTTATTTTCAACATTTAATTGTGCATAGAATTCTGGAAAACAAGGTATGACTGTTAGTGAAGTTTCTAAAATACTTGAACCAATCTGAAGTGGTGTGTACATGAATGTCAGTTAGTCCAGACACATGTCAACACCTGCCAGTGTCTACCACTTTTATTTTAGAAATTCTTTTGAGTATGTAGTGGTACCTCATTATAATTTCAATTTGAATTTTCTTGATGTCAAATACAATTCTCCATCTTTGATATCTATATTGATATTTTGGTATACTCTTTTATGAGGTTTTTATTCACATATTTGCCTATTATTATTAAGCCATTTTTTAAAAATAATTTGTATGAATTCTTCATAGACTCTGAGTGAAATATCTTTGTCCAAATTATTTATTTTACTGTTGGGTCCAGTGGCTCATGTCTGTAACCCTAGCCACTCAGGAGAGTGAGGTATGAGGATTGCAAATTTGAAGCCAGACTCTGCAATTTAGTGAGGCCCTAAGCAGCATGGTGAGACCTTGACTTAAAACAAAAAATATAAAAGGGCTGGGAATATGACTCAGTGATTAAGTGACCTTGGGTTCAAAGTTCAATTAAAAAAATATATATACACATATGCATGTATATTTGTGTATATATATGTATATATGAATGTATACATATATTTTATATATCTCATCCCATCCACTGGCTTGTCTTTCAAACTTGCAGTGGTACTATTTGATTTATCAATTATTTCCTTTACAATTTCTGTTTCCTGTGTTCTACCTAATCTAGAATTGTGAGAGTATTTTCTTCCATCTTCTTACAGAAAAATTATTGGTTTGAACTTTGTTCATAGTGTGTGGTAGAGGTTTTATTGTTTTACATAAGAGTAGGATATCCAAGTGACCTAGCAATATTTATTAAAGTGATTTTCTATTTCCACTAAAAAGGAACTTTTACTTAAAGCAGGTGACCTTTGTGTGTAAATTTTCAAATCTATAGCTCTTTTCATTTAGCTTATTGACAGTGCTGTTCCATTGCATTTTGGCCTTTATCAGTATTATTGAAAATTCAGTCTCACTGTTATTTCATTTTATAAAAGGCCCAGAAAATATTTTACCCTTTTTTATCAAAATGCATATTTTATATTTAAAAAGAAAGAATTAAAAAAAAGAATATTCACTGTTTTTCCTTTGCTTATGTGCCTTTGTGTGTGTGTGTGTGTGTGTGTGTGTGTGTGTGTGTGTCTGTCTGTTTTTTTTTCTTTCTTTTTTTTTTTTTTCTGTGGTGCCAAGTATTGAACCCAGGGCCTTGTGCATCCAAAGCAAGCACTCTACCAACTAAGCTATACCCCCAGCCTGTGTGTCTATTTTTAAGATTTCCCCTGTCTTTATTTTTCATCAGTTTGTTAACATGGGTAATAGACATTGTCATCTTTCTTTGGGACAGTTGATCTTTCAGAATCTGTGGCTTGACATCTTTCATCACTTCTGGAATATCCTAAGCTAATTTTTTTTTATTTCTTTAATAATTAATTAACTTTGCTAGAACTTTGTAGTTATACATAGTAGTTGGGTCCATCCAAACTCATCCATGTATGGAATTCAATTTCAGTTCATAGTCTTTCACTCCCCATTTTTCCTCCCATCCACTCTCCACTACCTGTTCTCCTTCCTCTACTTTACTAAATTTCCTTTCACTCATCTATTTCTTTAAATATTGTTTGGTCTTATTTTCTCTGCTCTTTTTTTCAGATGCCAATTACACATAATAGGCTTTTTCATCATGTTTCTTATATACCTTACTTTACTTTTGGAATGATACATCTGTTTTCTTTTTTGTGCTTCAATTTTAATATTTTTATTCACCCATTTCTCATTTTACTAATATTTTCTTCTGCCAGATCAATTTTTATGAAATACATGTTTTGAATTTTTGATTTTTTGGTTATATGCTTCACTTTTATAATCTCCATGTTTCTTTTTTTAGAGATTCTAGTTCTCTGGTGAAATTTTTCATTCTTCTATTTTAATTATAAATGTTTTAATGTCCATAAGTAATTACCCCAATATATTAATCAAATGTGCTTCTTTGCCTTTTTTCTTTTCACCTTGTATTTCAATTTTCAGGCCTATTTCTAGGTATACCTGGGAATATTTTACTGAATACTGGTATAAGAAAGTGTAAAGGCTTTGGTTAATTTCATCTTCATCTAAGGAAATTTAATTTTCTTTTGGCAGGCAGATAGAGTACTAGAAGATTAACTTGATCCTGTAGGGGACAAGAAACAGATTTTAAAATTCTTTCCTCTAGGTATCTATCCTCCTAGAATGTATCCCTTTCTTGATTTTAGCTAGGAACCTTAAATATTTACCTTTGCCATTTGATTTTGATTTTGATGAACCTGAACTCTAATCTCCTTCTCAGCAGTATGGGACCATTGAAACTTTTGTTTTGCATTTTACCATACCAGTTACTGCTTTAAACATGTTTTGTGGAAGTCCTGCCCTGTGTACAGGTAGGTTAACGGTTGGCAAGCGTCTTTAAGGAAAATTGCAAGGAGGATTTCAGAATCATTTGTATGCATGACACTCTTTACCTTCACACTGTGATCTCCTTAGCATCTCTATATTAAAACTTTTTCATTCAACACAACAGAATCTACTGCAAGTTCCCTGGAATTGCTTTCTGTTCTGCATTTATTCTTCATTATGATAATTGGCAAATTCTCTGAAGGAAAACCTCAGACTAATTAAACATTTATCACATAGCTGCCAGAGTGATTTAGTTAAAATGGAGGGAAGATCACATCACTTCACTTTCCTAAATCCTTCAAATCACTTTTTATTTCAACTAGAAAAAAAATCCATATTTTACAGTGTCAGTATCATGGCCTTCAACATATCTCTCTGTGTATCCTTCCACTCTCTCATTTGCTGCCTTTCAACTACACTGATTTGTATGTATGCAATAGAAACATATTATATTTTTGTAAGGACATTGACTATTTTGTAAATACACTAAACTTTTCTTGAAAAAACTGTATAGCTTTCCCTTGAATTGAAATAAATTTCATCTAGGTTTTCTAATGACTCTCTACTTCTCCTTATTAGTCTTAGAATATGGCATTCTTAGAGAGGATTTATCTGATTATCTAAATATTACCCACTCCCAATCTCTATTATATTATCCAACAGTCCTCCATTCTTCCCTTACCACTCCCCCCATTATGTATATTAGCATCCACTTATCAGAGAAAACATTCAGCCTTTGGTTTTCTGGGATTGGTTTATTTCACTCAACATGATATTTTCCAACTCCATCCATTTACCTGTAAATGCCATAATATTATTCTTCTTTATGGCTGCATAACATTCCATCATGTATATACCACAGTTTCTTTATCCATTCATCTATTGAAGAGCATTTAGGTTGGTTTCACAATATAACTATTGTGAATTGAGCTGCTATGAACATTGATGTGGCTGCATCACTGTAGTATGCTGATTTTAAGTCCTTTGGGTATAAACCAAGGAGTGGGATAGCTGGGTCAAATGGTGGTTCCATTCCAAGTTTTCTGAGACTTCCATCCTGAGAAGAATACCTTTCTTATGCAGATAGGAAATGCATGATCCATAATGAGAAGACAAGCAGGTTTAACTGAATTATTTTATTAAAAAGAATGTCAAAAGAGATGATAAGGAAGGTAAAAGGGAAGGGTAGTTTGGGAGAAAACTTTTTCAACCCATTAATAGACAAATTTTTAGTGTCCTTGAATATAAAGAGATGCTATAATTGATAAAAAGCAGACAACCAGTAGAAAATTTGTATAATGTAAGAGCAGACAACTTAACAGAACAGCAAATTCAAACTCACAACAAAGATTAAAAGATTATCAACCTCACATTATAATCAATAAAATGCGGTTAAAACAATGAAATATGATTGTTATATTTCTAACATTAGCAAAAAAAAAAAACATAATGAGCCTACATCAGTTTTGTAATTGTTAAAATAAACTAATTTCAATGTTAGAGGATTTTAAGATGTTTTATATTCCACTATTTTGGAAGATATTAAATTACTCAGCAGTTTTCTCCCAAGTGGCTACTAAAGGTACTATGCTAGTTTTAAGTAAGTGTGGATATGGTTAACACAGGTGATAGGGATATAGGGGATTTCTATTTTCATGGAAATCACATTATAATGTTACAGACAAAAATAAACTTTTCTGTTTTTTTCAGGAGTAATAATTAACACTCAACAAAAAAGAAAAATTTAGGATGTAACTTTAAGACAAAATTAAAGCAATTTTCTAAAATTCAGTTGGACTTTTATTTCACTTTTTGCTTTTATGACTTGCTTGTTGCTATTGAGGTTGTCCAGAAATACATCTGTATCATCTGGAACAAACTGAAAAATATTAGCAAGAAGAATTGGACTAAGTGTTCATTGTCAGTATGTTGTATACAAATATATCTTGGAAGAAAATGTTCTATTATTTTCTAGTATTCTTATTAGATAAGCATCTGCCCTTCTCACTGAAAAATCATAAGGGACATGTATTTAAATTTTAATTACAGGAAAATAATTTTCTTTAATAATATACTTGTGGAAAATAGAGAGGTTTAAGAGATACTGATCCCAATAGCACATTTTTTTCTCACTTATGCAGTTACTCTCTTATTAAATAAATGTAGGGTAGCTGAAACTGAACCCACTTTATTAAGTATCCAGGAATCAACTGGGACCTCATTTTAATTTTTGAACATATTTGAATTGCTTTTTTTGTTTAGCATGCTAAAGCATGCATTTATGACATGTTTTAGAAATATCGGAAGAAAGGCAATAAACAATAATCTCCAGTGTGATACTATTGAGAGTTTTCTAGATATTCTGACCAAAAATATATCTTTCATTGCTCTGAAATAGAGTTTGAAGTATTTTTTTTAATTTTTAGATTCAAGATATTTTATTAACAGCTACCAAACACTAAGATAACTCAATTAGATTACCAAGTACAAAATCAACATACAAATATCAGTAGTTTACATATATTCAAATAATCTTTTGAAGATTTAATGGAGGAAAATATTTCATATATAACAGTAACAAAAATATATCAATATTTGTCAATAAAAATGTGAGACCTATTAAAAATAAAAATTAAAATACCACTGAAGTCAAAAATTAGCCTTTCTACAAATAGAAGGACCATATTATTGTGTAAATTAATTTGTAAATTTAACAAAATCTCAATGAAAACTTAATAGTTTTAAGCTATATCACCTGATGCTAAATTTAATGAAAAAAATAAACATAGAAGTGGGACCAGCACTAAAACACATTAGGGGTTTTTTAAAAGCCTAAGTAATTTAAGAGTATCATACTGGTCTATTAGCAAAACAGAATGCCCAGATGTAAGTATACTCAGATACATATAGAAATTGAATGTATAAGGAGGACATCCTCTCAAACCACTGGGAAAAATAAGTAGTCAATAAATGTTATAGGGATAAAAGTAAAGTAATATCCCTGCCTTACCTCATATACCATGATAAATACCATATGTACCAAAGAGATCCAAGATGGCGGACTAGAGAGAGGTTGCATTCCTTGTCGCTAGGTAACTTGAGTTTCAAGCAGAGGAAAATCTGTTTCTCTGTGAGGCAGTCTTTGCTGCTCCTGGATCCCCTACTGTTTACCCCATTTGTCCACCTCCATCACCCACAGTCTGCCAGCATGTCAACTACTTTTTGAGTGCAGATAACTCACTGACTGCCACCTATCATTCGTCATTTGCCTGTTTGCCTGCTCTTGCCTGCTCATCACGTGCCTTTCACCTACCCATCACCCACCGCCTGAGGTCCACCTGCCCATCATCCATCGGTAGCCTGCAGACATCCCGAAGATTGCCAGCTACCTGTTGCTGCCTGTAAGTTCATTGTCACAGTACCCACAGGTTTGGTTACATGTGGCTGCTGCCATTTGGGGACAACAGCCAGGACCTGCAGGACCTCCGGCCCAACTGACCAAGTCTCACCTCCAGGACCCCTGGCCTGATCAACGGCACCCCACATGAACTTGGTGCCCACACCCTGTACTCCAACACCCCATTTGCCAACACATTTGGAAGTGAGTGCAGTCATCTTGGGTTATCCTGGAAGCCATAGTTCCCATCTTTAGGTGGGATCAATCCCATCCTGAGACGCCTGCTGGAGACTGGAAGCTCATTGTCAGGTACCTCTCATGCATCAGGTTACTGAAGACTGGGAGTTTTGAACAGTATATGATTGTTATAGTGTAGTTTTTTTCCTTCCTTTTTGAAAATTTTTAAGTGTTTGAAGTTTTTACATGAATCATTTCTTACTCTAAGTTTCTAACTATCCCAGTTGAAATGTTAACTTGCTAAGAATAAAGTTATATTTTGGTATATTAGCATCCATTAACCTTTTGACTTGAAAAAGTTAATTCATCTACCATGTTTCCAATGAATATAACACAAAATATTAAATTTGATGTCTGCAAGGAAGTCACAACAGATCTTGGTGGCTTTAGGAAGTAAGGATGGATTTCAAGAAAGTCTAGATAACTGAGTAGGGTTGGTTCTAAGCATCTCTTAAAGAAGTGCTATTAAAACAAATTCAACCCAATTCACAATTATTGTTTGCATTACATTTGCATAAAAATGTTAAATCTAGTCTTTGCTATTGAAATACCTGGTGGCAAAAATGCTGGTAGATATCTCTTTCGATTTCTTGGTGAATAGTGGCATAATGTTGAAAACACTAATATTTTATAAATGAGGACACTTATTGTTTCACTTTCTTTTAAAGGAAAAAGGTGCAACTGAGCAAGGTGATACAGGTGCGTAATCTTAGCATCTGTCTCAGTAGGCTGAGGCAGGAGGATCACAAGTTCAAAGCCAGCCTTAGCAACTTAGCAAGGCCCTAAGCAACTTAGCAAGACCCTATCTCAAAATAAAATACAAAAAAGGGCTGGGGATGTAGCTCAGTGGTTAAGCACTCCTGGGTTTAATTCCTGGTACAAAAAACAAATACAAAGAAAAAGAAAGAAAAGTTGGGTATGCAATATATTTGGGAAAAATGACTTAAAGAAAACAAATTCCCTAAGTAATTTATGTGAAAGGTAGTCAGTCTAAGGAAACTATTTGCATGCTCTAAACAATATCGGAAAAAACAGTCGTTTGCTAATCCATTTGCAATTAGATCTTTACTGTAAATACTAAGTGCTTTCTCTGAATCATGTTCAAAATCAGACACAGTCTTTAACGGATTTAAGTTAAAGCTCATTTAAGTTAGTCTTTAAGTTTTTTATGAGCTCTTTGTATTCCAAGTGGAAAGACAAAGGGTAAACTAACTTTTTACATGCCTTTGTTGTCATTGCATTAGTCTCTTTGGGCTTCCAATAACAAAAGACTATATTGAGTGGCTTAAACAATAAATATAGATTTTTTTCATAGTTATGGGGGCCAGGAAGTCCAAAATAAGGTATGGGCTGCTTCAGTTTCCTGTGAGGGCTCTCTCTCCCTGAATTGTTGACAGCTGACTTCTTGCTGTGTTTTCACATGGCAGAGAGAAAGCTCTGACGTCACTTTCTCTTCATATAAGGACAGCAGCCCACTAGATGAGGGCCCTACTCTTATGACCTCATTTTATCTTTATCAACCCTTCATAGGTGCCCTCTCAAAATACAGTGACATTGGGGCTTAAGGCTTCAATCAATGAATTTGGGGGAGAACACAAATATTCAATTTGTAACAGTCACCAAGTGGCAATGTCTTCCTCTATTCTTACTTCAAAACCTGGCTCAAAAGCAAAACCCATCTAAATCTCCAAATTGCTCAACAGTCAAAGAGCCAGGAGATAATATGAAAAAAAAAGATAGAAATGATAGATGTAAGACAATTTTCTTCTTACCTTGGCAGTTTCAAGGTCAAGTTTCATCTTGGTAAAACATAGATGAGCGAATGGGCATCAATTTCCTTTCGTTTTCACCTCTCTTTAAGACAATGCAAAATATATTTTCTAGTAACTTTTCTAATACACTTCCTTTAGGATGGATGATAAGGAGAGTTCATTATACAGTATTCTTACCTATATAACCAAGTGAAAAATGATCAGATGAGGTGGAAACTGATATATCCCCCAATACCAAAATATTTTAGTGAAGGAACAGGCACTTGTCTGTCCAGCAGTTGTTGTTCAGAAAAGAGCACTGATAATATGCTGGCAATAGTGGGTGTTGCTGTCACTAGCAGCAGGCTTCTAGGAAAGAAGCTGATTTAAAGAAAATCATTCCCAATTACATGCAGTGAAGTACTTTCCAGAGCAGCACACAGGGATTTAGCTGTGTGACTCATATTAATATTAATGGGCTTCACACAGCAAAATCCCTATACAGTGTTTTGTAAAAGTACCCTAGGGAGTTTACAAAGAGGCACTATTTTGCCTTATGTACATGGTTTGACTACAAATCTTCATGGTTATTAGAGTGATTTGTAAAAGGGAAACACTGTTTTAGCATTCTAGTATTTCATCTTTGCTACATAAGATGATATGCCTTCTGTCAGCAGTGGCTTGAGTGGGGATTATAAGATGGCAGAAGTTCATATTTTCAAAAAAATGAAGGGTATAGATTTTGGGTTTTAGGTGCTATATTTCCTGATGTGAGAGAAATACAAATTAAGGCTTGTCATTTCTTTCTGATAAGTTAAGTGCAAAATTTCCAGCTACAACACTTAGGTAAGAATGACTTAATCAAGTTATCTTTTGCCTCTACTCTGGGTCAAATATTTCAAACAAAAGAGCATGAATAAAAATTCTACCAACTATGTTGACAAATGTGTGTGAATTTGGAAACTAAATCATAGGTCTCATTTAACTCACAATTTCCAACTGGGTATTCTAATATTGTGCTTAAGAAGCATTTTTGGCAATTCACTGGGTCATGTATGGAAAAATGAGCTCCAGAAGAGGTGTTCAGTTGAACATGCAAGATTTGAGTGAATTGTTAACTCTGTCAAAATATGTTTTCTTGTTCTTCACTAGTGCTTTTTGCTTTGTCCTGCATTTTCTTTTCTGCAACACAGAGAAGAAATTGATGCACCAAAGAATTTTAAAATGATTCAATAAAATTTTTAGATCTACCTGTCAGCCAAGGGATACTTAGTTGTTAGATCTACAAAATCATTACACATTCTCCCTGCTGTACACATAGTTTAGTGAAGGATTCAGGTATGAAAACAGATAATTTACAATTAGGTGTTAATAGAGGTATCTAGAGAGTTCTAGGGTGCTAAGGGAGAGCAGAGAAAAAACAGAAGATAAACAACAGTGAATTTCACCTTTATGGATATCTATAAAGCACTAATTTAAAAAACTATGAATAAATAGAAAGAAGAACAGTAGAGTAGATAAAAAAGGAAGAGGAGGAGGGAGGGAGAGAAAGAAAGGGGAAGTACCAGGGACTGAAGTGGGAAAAAACTATATTCCATGCTTGTATGATTATGTCGAAATAAACTCCAATATTATGTATAGCTATAATGTACTAATTAAAAAAAAAAAAGAAGAGAGGAATAAGATAAGAAACTTGAATTGAAACTTCAAAGCTGAATAGTATTTAGCCAGAGAGAAGATGGTATTGGCATGGGTAAGGAGGGAATTTTCAAGGGTGAGGGCACATGTACAGAGTAGATAAAAGAATACTGACTTCTAATTTAATATAATTTAAGTACAGGTTAATCTGAAAATCCCAAACCTGAAATGCTACAAAATCCAGAACATTTTGAGTGATTGTGTGATACCACAAATGGACCTGACATCTTATGATGGGACTCAGTTGAAATGAAGGTGCACTAAAAATATTGTATTAAATTACATCATCTTTGTTTATGTGTGTAAAGTATACATGAAACATAAATGAATTTCATGCTTAGATATGAGTTTCATACTCAAGACATCCCTTTATCTGAAAAAATTCCCCCAAATCGTTTGTTGTTGTTTAATTACTGAACCATATAGCTCAGAAGCAGACTTTCTTAGATAATGCTGAAATCTAGAAAAATTTTGACCTTAAAATTTTCCTTTCTTTTCTGCCACTGTCACTAAATAAACTCTCTCATGTCATATTAATTTGCTCTTTATATTTCCTGATCCATTTTCTCCCTCTTTCCTAAAGCAAAAACAACTTCTTAACATTATCATTTACTTTAATTATTTTTTCTATTTCTGTAATAAAAAACTGCTAATTTTCATATAAAAACGCAAAGTGTTCCTTTATGCTCTTATTCATTTCAAAACTAATCTTTTGAGAATATGCTTGATTATGTTTGATGTTTTACTTAAAGTATTTCCATTTATTACTTTAGTTGATGTACTTTATCTATTCAACTTGGGCTTGAAGCACAGGCTTCTTATCTTTAATGTTGTATTTTCTGGTGCTGGGTTTTATTCTGACCCGGTTTCTTTATATGACACTTATGTAGAATATAACTGCACTTATTATTTAAATTTATTTTCAAGATAACATTTATACCACTTACTGTTACTAGAAAACTTGTTCTAGGCAAACTTGAAATGACTAATTCCTCATGAGATTTGTGTCTCAATCCTTTACCTAGGGAGACGAAGTCTAGAAATCAGGAATAAAAGATTAAATATAGCTGTAATGTATGTATCACTTAAAACCCACTCACCCACACTGGGAGGGTCCAGAGGACATACCCTTCACTACTTTGAGACAGATTTGTGAGGGGAAGCCCTGCATCCTTGAAGGGCTCTGTAATTGCTTTCCTCTGTAGGCCTGAACTTAGAGTGTGGGAACCTCAGTGCCTCAATTAGAAAACACAAATGAGATGGGAATAATTGGATCTCAGTGTGGCAGGGGCCAACTGGTAGTACTTCCCACCAAAGGCAAGGGAAATGTAATTACCGTAATGAAAGCAGAGGCAAAGCACTAATCTGAATAGACTGACTCACATAAAATTAGGGCATTAGCTAATCATTGATGTTCCTAGAAGTGAAATAGAAAATCTACTAAATTCTTACTTGATCTGTACAAAAGGAAAACTTCCAGGTTAAGTGAACAAAAATCTAACTCAAATCAGAAAACTTCATAATTATAATCCCTCAATCAATTCCCAGATAACTGGTAAAGCATTATTTATTCTCAATCATTTCACTAATTATTCTTTGAGCTTCAGTAGGCACTGATCCTGACCCTCCTCTGCTCAAGGGGAATCCATTTAATTAGAATGATTGGACTTCCCCATGTGTATAGGTGAGGGTGCTTCTGAAGGATATTGGCATGTGAGTCAGTGGACTGAACTGGAGAGATATGTCCTCAATGTGGGCAGGCACTGGTGGGGACCCAGCTGGGGACCCAGATGGAAAAATGGTGGAAGAAGGGCAAATTCTGTCTCTTTCTTCTGGAGCTGTGATGCCTTTATTCTCCTGTGTTTGGATGTTAGAACTCCAAGCTCTCAAGCTTTTGAATTCCAGGACTTACATCAAGAATCACTTAACCTTCGATCTCAAACTAAGAATTACACCCTCAGCATCCTCGGTTCTGAGACCTTTGAAATGAGTCATACTACCATCTTGTAAACAGCTTGCTGTAGGACTTTTCAGCCTCCATAATCTGGTAAGTCAATTCCCTAGTAAATTCCCTCCCTGCTCTGTGTGCAAGTAATTTTAAACAGTAAGTGAATGGATAATTAAAATTAAACTGTGGTATATTCAGACAATAGACTACTATTCAGTGCTAAAGAGAAAGGTGGAATCAGGCCATGAAAAGACATGAAGGGAACTTAAATTCATATTACTAAGTGAAAGAATCCAATCTGAAAAGGCTACATACAATTTAGTTCCAATATAAGAACTGTAAAGGGAATAATTATGAAGACAGCAAAAACATCAGTGGTGCCACAAATTGGAGTGGGGGAGATGAATAAGCAGAACCAAGATGATTTTACTGAGATTATTTTTTAGGGCAATGAAACTATTCCTTATATTATAATGATGGATCCATATCATTATGCCTTTGTCCAAATACATAGAATATATAACACCAAGAGTGAACAATAAACTATCAACTCTGGGTGATAATGATGTGTTGATGTTGGTTCATAGATTATAATCAATATGCCACTCCAGAGTGGGATGTTGATGGTACAGTATGGTATTGGGGATATATGGAAAAAATCTCTTTTTATTTCCACTCAGCTTTGCTGTGAGCCTAAAACTGCTATAAAAATAATGTTATATGTTTATAAAGGAAGACATATATTTGACATAAAAACCATTTCATTTTATAACATCAAATTGTACTTTATAATTAGTTTACCAGTTATCATTTATTTTAGAAAATATGTTAATCTAATTCTAAAATAGTACTTTGATGCTTGCTTTTTCTTTTTTTTTTTTCCACTGAGAATGAACGAAAATTGAGTAAACTAATGACAGCTTGTAAATGTTTTTCATATTTTTGTCCCTGTGGGTTTCAATTTTAACATTTTTATCTTGTGATACTAGACTTTTGTGTTATTTAAATGAGCATAATTTCTCAGTTGTATATATTTAGTGATTTTCCTGCTATTAGGGTGGAAAGCCATTTCCACAATCCAGAATTCCTCAAATTTTGGTGTATAGAAGATTCTCAAATCACCATTTATGAAAAGAATGGTGTGTTTATTTTGCATTTAAATGAATGATAATTAAAGAAATCAATAACATTTTTATATCTAGTGACATTTTATTCTTTCATTATAGTTAATATTTCTGTGTCAGAAATTATTTCAACAGTCAGCAGCTTAATGTGATCATTTTATTATGCTCATGAATTCTTTGGGTCTTGAATTTACAGAGTACAAAAAGTAAGGCTTATCTTTGTCCCTGTCAAATGCTGACACAGGAATCATCTGAAAGTGTCTTCACTCATTTGCCTGGCAATTGTGCTGATATTCCTGGGAATTCACTCACAAAACTTAAATTTTAATTATATGTCTTTTCACAGGTAAACTTTGGTTATCCCTGACTTAGGTTACTGATTGAAAATCTATTTTCTATTATAAGCATTTCAAGTTATAACTTTCTAATCACAACTTGTATGGTGAACCACATATTTATCAAACATTTTATGAAAAAATAATCATGTGAAATAACTACATAGTTACTATTCACATATTCACTTTCTAAATTATAAAATGAACCCTGCTATATTTTACTAATCATATACCCATCATATTTCTATTTTTCCATCAACACATCTTATATTTTGTTACATTTAAAAGTATTTTACAGAAACCCAAACATGAATGCTATTATAAACTAGTGCTCATTAGGAAAAGACAGATTATTTTTTTTTTGTGTGTGGACATTTATATTTGGTGAAATGTGCAATTTCTATGTATACCATTTGATGAGTTTTTAAAGATACCTCCATTAAGATATAATCTTCATGCCATATTATTGACCCATTTGAGTTGTAAAATTCATTATTTTTGGTGTATTAAGAACTATTTGCAATCATCAGCATAGTCAATTTTAGAACATGTTTATCATTTCAGAAATAAACCTTATGCTTTTTGACTATCACTGCACTATTTCCCCTCTTTCTCACTCATGAGCAAACACTAAGCTGCTTTTTCTACAGATTTCCCTATTCTGGACATTTCCTATGATTGGGATGGTACACATATTTTACACTAAGTGAAAATGGCTTCTTTCACTTGTACAATGGTACCTAGATCCGTAATGCTGTAGCGTGTATGATTTCTTCATTTCTTCTTTATGATTGATTTAATATTCCAATAAAGGATATACCACGTTTACTTATCCACTCATCAATTGATGAAAATATGAATTATTTCAACCTTTTGGCAATAATGATACTGCTGCTATAAACATTTATGTGCAAGTTTTACCATTGCATAAGTTTTCATTTCTCTTGGGTATATACTTCAGAGCAGAATTCTTCAGTTAATGAAAGCTCTGTGGTTAACCATTTGAAGAATTGCCATATATCATTTTCCAAAGCATCTGCAGAATTTTATATTCCCAACAGCAGTGTACGAGGGTTCTGATTTCTCTGGATTTTTCTCTGTGTTAATATTTTTGGATTCTAAGCCATTCTTTGGGGTGTAATATGGTATCTTGTGGTTTTGATTTGTATTTTTCTGATGACTAATGACATACAGCAATTTTTCATGTGTTTATTAGTGAATTGTACATCTTTGGGAACACATTTATTCAGATCATTTGCCCATTTATTAATTGGGTCATTTATGTTATTATTGAGTTGTAATGGTTCTTTATGTTTTCTGGAATTAAGTTCCCTATCAAATAGATGATTGCAAATATTTTCTCCAGTTTTGTGGGTTATCATTTTATTTTCTTGATAGTGTCATTTGGAGCACAAAAGATTTCAACTTGGTGATGTACAAATTATCTATATTTGATTTTACTGCTTGTGATTAACCTTTAAGAATATTTTGCCAAATCTGCAATTTTGCAAATTTACCTTTTTGTTTTCTTCTAAGACTTTTATACTTTTAACTTCAACAATTTAGTTGTCTTTGATGCATTTTGAGTTAATATTTCTTACTATGTGTGGTAAAGGTTCCTTTCATTCCCTTTCATGTGGTTCACAAATTGTCTTTGAACTATTTGTTGAACAGAATATTTTTCCCCCATTGAATGATCTTGGCACTCTTGTTGAAAAAAGCTGATCACAAATAAATGGTTTCATTTCTAGGTTCTCACTTCTTTTACATTTGTCTATATGCCCATACTTCTACCAGTGCCACACTGAATTAACTCCAGTTGCTTTGTGGTAAGTTTTGAAATCAAACAGTGATGGTCTTCGTATTTTCTTTTTTTTTCTAAATTGTTGTAGCTCTTCTGGGTCCCTTAGAATTCCATATGAATTTTACAAGCAGCTCACCAATTTAGCCAGAGGTTGGCAGACCTTTGTGTACATGAAAAAAAAAATCATAAAAATTTGAGGTTTTGTGAGCCATACATTCTGTGCTACCTTTTTTTGGCAATTGTAGCCAAAATGTGTCCATATACAATAGGAAGACAGATGTACAAGATTGTTTCATTGAAACAGAATTTCAAATAGAGCTAACAAATTGAATTGGACCCATAGGTGGTAATTCTGTCCCCTACTTTAAACAAAGAACAAATTTTAAGGATAATAAATAACATTTTATTGTGGTAAAATAATTGTACATATTTATGAAGTGCAATGTGATAATTATTTTTTATTTTTTTTATTTTATTTTTTTTGGGTTCTGCGGATCGAACCCAGGGCCTTGTGCTTGCAAGGCAAGCACTCTACCGACTGAGCTATCTCCCCAGCCCTGATAATTCTATAAATAAATAAAATGTGAAATAATTGAAGTAGGATGATTGCCATTTCCATCTCCTTAAAAGCTTATCATTTCTTAATTCATGTTGGAAACTTTTAAACTTTTCTCTTCTAGCTCTTTATAAAATATATAATGAATTGTTATGAATGTAGTCACCTCATTCTTAGAACATTAGAACTTATTCCTATTATGCAACTGTATTTTAGTATTCATTATCTAACTTTTCTCTTATTCCCTGCTCCCTTACTCTCCTTAACTTCTATTAACCTCTATTATACTCTCTACTTATATAAAATCAGTCATTTTAGATTGCACATATGAGTGAGAACATGTGTTATTTATTGTTCTGTGCCTGGGCTGTTTCACTTAACTTAATGTCCTCCAGTTCCACTCATGTTGCCAAAAGTAACATGATTTCATTACATTTTATGGATGAATAATATCTCATTGTGTACATATATCATATTTGTTTATCCACTCATCCATCAGTAGACAACATTTGATTCTGTATCTTGGCTATTGTGAGTATATTTTGCAATAAACATGGTAGTGTGGGTATATCTGATATACAGATTTCCTTTCCTTTAGATATATACTCAGTAGTGGAGTAGCTGGATCATATAATAGTTTTACTTTGAGATATTTGAGGAACCTGTGTGGTCATGGTATTGATATGATGCGTCCCCTGCAAAGCTCATTTGTTGAAAATGATACCCATTGTAGCAATGTTCAGAGGCAAAAATCACTGGATTATGAGAACTGTAAACTCATCGGTGGATTAATCCATTTCATAGATTAATAATTTGAATGGAATACTGGATTATAACTGTACGCAGGTAGGTATGGCTGGAGGAAGTAGGTCATTGGGGGCATGTTCTTGGACATTACATTTTGTCCCTGACTTCTTGTACACACCCTTTATCTTTTTCTACTTCCCAGCTACCATGAGCTTGTAAGTTTTCCTCTACACACTCTACTGCCCTGATGTTCTGCCTCATCTTGAACCCAGAGCTATGGAGTTGGTTGACCATGGATCGAACCTCTGAAACCATGAACCCAAGTAAACTTTTCCTCTAAGTTTTTCTTGTCAGGTATTTTGGCCATAGCAACAAAAAGCTGACTAACATATCTATTGCTTTCAATAATAGCTGTACTAATTTACATTCTCACCAGAAGTGCACAAGAATATTCATTTCTTCACATATTTACCAGAATTTTTTGTCTCTTTTTTTTTATTATAACCATTCTAACTGGGGTGAGATGATATCTCACTGTGATATTGATTTGTATTTCTCTCATTACTAATGTTGAGTCATTTTTTATCTATTTATTGACCATCTGTATATTTTCTTTTCCTTTTTTAATTTTTTACAGACTGCATTTTGATTCACTGTACACAAATGGGTACATCATTTCATTTCTATGATTGTACACAATGTAGATTCATACCATTCATGTAATCATACATGTACATAGGGTAATGATGTCTGTCTCATTCCACCATGTATATTTTCTTTTGTGAAATATCTATTCAGATTATTTTCTCATATTTAGATAAGATTATCATTATTATTCATAAGTTTTTGAGTTCATTATATATCCTGAATATTAATCCTTTCTTACATAAATATTTTTCAAATATTTTCTCATATCCTGTTGATTATGTCCTTTCCTCTGCAGAAGCTTCTTAATTTGATATAATTGTATTTGTCTATTTTTGCTTTTGTTGCCTGTGCTTTTGGGGTCTTATTCAAAAATCATTTTGAATAATGACTCAAAAATCATTTTGAATAAGAAGTGTTTCCTCTATATTTTCTTCTAGAAGTTTCATAGTTTCTGGCATTACATCTAGGTCTTTGATATAGTTTTAGTTGATTTTTGTATCAGTTGAGAGATAGGGGTCAAGTTTCATTATTTTGCATTTGGACACCAGTTTTCCCAACATCATTTATTGAGTAGTCGGTCAATTCTACAGAGAATGTTTTTGTGTGTGTGTGTTTTGTAAAATGTCAGTTGTCTCTTCATGTATGGATTTATTTCTGGGTTCTTTATCCTATTTTGTTTGTCTATATATTGGTTTTCATATCAGCACAATGCTGTTTTGGTTACTACAGCTCCTTAGTATGTTTTGAGGTCAGGTATTGTGGTGCCTCCTGCTTTGTTACTTTCGTTCAAGATTACTTTGGCTATTAGGAAAAATATTACAATCATATATTAATTTTAAGTTATTTTTTCTATATTGCAAAAAATACCATTTGAACTTTGATAGGGCTTGCATTAAATCTGTGAGTCACTTTGGGTATTATTCATTTTTCCATCCATGAACATGGGATTTCTATCCATTTTTGTGTCCTCTTCAATTACTTTCATCAATGTTTTACAATTTTTATAGTACATATAATGAATTTCCTGGCTTTAATTTATTCTTAAAACTTTATAAATTTATTGTGAATGGGATTATTTTCTTGATTTCTTTCTTAGTACGTTTGTTATTGGTTTATAAAAATGCTACTGATTTTTGCATGTCAATTTTGTAGCCTAGAAATTTACTGAATTTATTAGTCTTTAGTAGTCTTTCTTTCTTATCTTTTTTTTTTCTTGTTGTTCTTTTGTGGTACCGGGGTTGGACTCAGGGCCTTGTGCGTGGTAATAAGTACTCTAGTATTGATCTACATCCTAGTCTTTTGGTGAATGTTTTTCTTCATATAGAATCAGATCTTCTGTAAAATGGGGTAATTTGACTTTTTTCCTTCCTGTTTGAATGTTTTTTCTTTATCTAGCCTTACTGCTCTGGCTAAGACTACCAATACCCTATTGAAAGAGAATGGTAAAAATAGACATCCTTTTCTTTTTTTTTTATTATTTTATTGTAAACAAATGGGATACATGTTGTTTCTCTGTCTGTACATGGCGTAAAGGCATACCATTTGTGTAATCATAAATTTACATAGGGTAATGTTGTTTGATTCATTCTGCCATTTTTTCCTTTCCCCCCCACCCCTCCCACCCCTCCCCTCCATCTACACAGTCCTTCCTTCCTCCATTCCTGCCCCCCTCCCTAAACCCAACTCCAACCCCAACACTAACCCTTCCCACCCCCCATTATGTGTCATCATCCACTTATTAGCGATATCATTCTTCCTTTGGTTTTTTGAGATTGGCTTATCTCACTTAGCATGATATTCTCCAGTTTCATCCATTTGCCTGCAAATGCCATAATTTTATCATTCTTTATGGCTGAGTAATATTCCATTGTATATATATACCACAGTTTCTTTATCCATTCATCAATTGAAGGACATCTAGGTTGGTTCCACAATCTGGCTATTGTGAATTGAGCAGCTATGAACGTTGATGTGGCTGTATCTCTGTAATATGCTGATTTTAAGTCCTTTGGGTATAGGCCAAGGAGTGGGATAGCTGGGTCAAGTGGTGGTTCCATTCCAAGTTTTCTAAGGAATCTCCACACTGCTTTCCAGAGTGGCTGCACTAATTTGCAGCCCCACCAGCAATGTATGAGTGTACCTTTCTCCCCACATCCTCGCCAACACCTGTTGTTGCTTGTATTCTTGATAATCGCCATTCTAATTGGGGTGAGATGGAATCTTAGGGTGGTTTTGATTTGCATTTCTCTTATTACTAGAGATGTTGAACATTTTTCCATATGTTTGTTGATTGCTTGTAGATCTTCTTCTGTGAAGTGTCTATTCATTTCTTTAGCCCATTTGTCAATTGGATTATTTACATTCTTGGTGTAGAGTTTTTTGAATTCTTTATAGATTCTGGAGATTAGCGCTCTATCTGAAGTATGATTGGCAAAGATTTTCTCCCACTCTGTAGGCTCTTTCTTCGCATTGCTGATAGTTTCCTTTGCTGAGAGAAAGCTTTTTAGTTTGAATCTATCCCAGTTATTGATTCTTGCTTTTATTTCTTGTGCTATGGGTGTCCTGTTGAGGAAGTCTGGTCCTAAGCCGACATGTTGAAGCTCTGGACCTACTTTTTCTTCTATAAGATGCAAGGTCTCTGGTCTGATTCCGAGGTCCTTGATCCATTTTGAGTTTAGTTTCGTGCATGGTGAGAGATATGGGTTTAGTTTCATTCTGTTGCATATGGATTTCCAATTCTCCCAGCACCATTTGTTGAAGAGGCTATCTTTTCTCCATTGCATATTTTTGGCCCCTTTGTCTAGTATGAGAAAATTGTATTTATTTGGGTTTGTGTCCGTGTCCTCTATTCTGTACCATTGATCCACCTTTGTATTTTGGTACCAATACCATGCCGTTTTTGTTACTATTGCTTTGTAGTAGAGTTGAAGATCTGGTATTGCGATCCCCTGACATCCTTTTCTTGTTCTTGACCTAGAGGAATTGATTTCAGCTTTTCCTGGCTCAGTATGATGTTGGTTGTGGGTTCATCATCTATAACCTTTATTGTACTGAAGAGTTCTGCTTCTTGAATTACCTCATTTATTAAAGCAATGTTGAATTTTATACAATGATTTTTTTAAAATCTATTGAGCTTATCATATGATTTTTGTCCATTCTGTTGATGTGATATGTTTATTGATATGGATATTTTGAAACATTTTGCATACTTGGCATAAATTCCAATTGACTATAATGTATAATATTTTTATTATGTTATTGGATGTGGTTTCCTACTATTTTGAGAATATTTGCATCCTAGTTCATTGGAGATACTGGTCTAAGTTTTTTTTCACATGTCTGAGTTTCAGTATCAGTATAATTCTGACTTTGTAGAATATGTTTTGAAGGTTTCTCTCCCTTTAATTTTTTAAAAATAGTTTGAGAATTATTAAAAGTTTGGTAAAATTGATTAAGGAAGCCATCTAGTCCTGGACTTTTTCTTCCTTGAGAGACTCGATGACTGATTCAATCTCATTGCTCATTATTTTACTCTTTCAATTTTCTATGTTGTCAAGGTCCAATTTTGTAGGTTATATGTATCCAGAAATAGATTCACTTCTTTAAGTTTTCCAGTTTGTTGGCCTAAAGGACCTAAAGATTCTTTCTCTTTCTGTGGTATCAGTTGTAATATCTCCTTTTTTCATCTCTGATTTTATTTATTTGAATTTTTTTCTTTTTTGGTTAGTCTATCTAAATATTTGTTTCTTTTACTTGTCATTTCAAAAAACTGTTCTTTTCATTGGTTTTCTGTATTTTACTAGTCTCTCTTTTGTTTATTTTCTCTCTGATCTTGATTATCCCTTTCCATCTACTGATTTGTGATTTGTTTTGTTTTTTTATTTCTAGGCCATTGAGATCCATTCTGAGGTTGTTCGTATACTTATTACTTTATTGTTCTTTCTTAGTACAGCTTTTGCTATATCCCATAGATTTTGCTTTATTTTGTTTCCCTGTTAACTTGGTTCAAGAAAATTTTAAATTTGTCTTTTAATTTCTTTATTGACCAATATAGCTATTTAAGAGCATATTATTTAATTTTCATGTGTTTGTACAATTTATAAATTTCCACTTGTTTTTAATTGCTAGTTTTATTCTACCAGAGTAAAAAAAAGACACCTGATATGATTGCAACTCTTTTTATTTGTTGAGGCTTGTCTTGTGACGTGACAAGTGATTTATCCTCAAGAATGTTCCATGTGCTCATGACCAGAATGTTTATTCTATAGCTGTCGAATGAAATATTCTGCGAGAACTGTTAAGTACTTTATGTTTGTTGGATAGTTTATATAAAGTGTTTCTTTGTTGATATTTTTCTGGATTATTTGGCTATTGATGAAAGTAGAATGTTGAATTCCCCAGCTATTATTATATTAGAGTCTACTTTTCCCTGTAGGTCGATATTTGTTGTGTGTGTTAACCCTCTTGCAAGAAGTTTACAACTCTACTTTATCTGTTAGTTCCTACTTCCATAGCATCTCAGTCACTCAGAAATAAGACATTAGGGTGAGCATATCTGTTGTAGCTTTACAGAGTTTCAGTAATACACCAAAGTTTTTTTTGAAATCCTCTATGTATATCTCATTCTTTCATTTTTTTTTTTTTTTTTTTTTTTTTTTTTTGGTAGCACCAGGGATTGAACCGCTGAGCTAAATCCTCAGGACTTTTAAATTTTTTTCTTTTGAGACAGTGTCTCACTAAGTTGCTTAAGTCCTTGCTAAGTTGATGAGGATGGCTTTGAACTTGTGATTCTCTGTCCTTAGCCTCCAGAGCCACTGGAATTACAGGCATGAACCATGACACCTGGCTCGTTCCTTTCTAAAATGTTTTGACTCAACCACTTATTAGCCCCAATAGGTATTATTACCTCAGTCAACTGAGAAGTTAAACATTATTTTTTATTATTTTCAAAAAATACCCTGGACATTGAGCTGTTATAAAATAGCAAGTTCTGAAATTAGGTCAAATAAAGACAAACTGTGATGATGGAAATTTTCAAAAGAAGCCAGTCAGGACAAATAGTGGCAATCCCATGGAAACAGGGCTGCTAGGGTAGCTCCAGACTTGTTATTCCCTCTTCTGTGGCTTCCATGCTGTTGGTATGATTTTCACAGCTACCCTAATTTTGCAGTAGTTGATTTCAAGGTTACTGAGGAAGTGGGTTGAGAGGGATGGCAATATGGTTTGCTAAAATACCACAATGTTCAGTGTTCTTACAGAGTTCTGTTCTTTTTCCCAAATAATCTGTCTTTGGGTTGTGGCAAGACATATATCAATTTGAAAATTTTGTAATACTTCTAATGAAGATATTTTCTACCATTGTCATTTTGTTTATGAAGCAGTGAATTTTTAGAGACCCTTACTGTGTGATTGAGATTGGTTTTGCACCATTTGCATTTAAAGTGATTATCAACATATTGAATTAAAATCTTCCATCTTTGTAACTATTTTTATTTCATAACATTTTTCCATGTTTCTTTTTCACCTCCTTTTTGCCTTTAAGGGGATTCTTTAAAGAGAATGTTTTATGTGATTCTATTTATTTCCTCTCTTGTGTCATTTATAATTCTTTTAAAAATTTTTCAGTGGTTTCCCTAGGGTTTATAACACACATTTTAAAGTAATCTATATTTACTTTAAATTTATACTATGTTGCTTCACACTTAGTACAGATAGCTTATAAAATAATATTCCCAATTCTTCTCTTGCATTCCTTGTGTCATTGCTATCATTCTCCTATTCATATGCTGTGATCACTTAATATGCTGTTACTATTATCCCGTAAAAAAATAGTTATCTTTTAGATTAATGAATACCTTTAAAAGTAGATTTTCTTTTATATTATTCATTCCTTATCTAATGTTTTTCCATTCTTGTGGATCTAAGTTTCTAACCTATAGAAATACTTATAATATTTCTCATAAAACAGACCTTGTTTTGAATTTCATTGTTATTGTGTTTCTGATAAGGTGCTTATTTTTCCTTGAATGTTGAAGAGTAATATCATTGTAGGTAGCATTCTAATATGACAGAGCTTCTTCACTTCATTGCTTTGAAGGTTTCCCTCCACTTTCTTCTTACCTGAATTGTTTCTGACAATAAGTTTTCTATTCTTCATTTTCTTGCTACTCTATATGTAAATGCCATGGCTTCAATAAGGTTTGCGTCCCCAACAGTCCACTATAACTAAAGACTTGATCTCCAGGATAATATTTTGAGGAAGTAGTAGAACCCTTGAGAAGTGGGCCCTAATAATGTTTTTAGGTCATTGGGGGCATGAGGTACTTCTCATGTGACCCCTTTGGTAGTTCTTATGAAATGTTCTTCTTTGACCTTGAACCAAGAGATGCACCATTGGCTTCTGTGGTTCTGAGGACTTTGGAATGAACTGAGCCATGCTATTAGCCTCTCATGTTCTCTAGCTTACAGATGGTCTACTGTGCAATTTCTCAGCCTCTATGGTTATGTGTACCAATTCCCCTAATAAGTATTCTCTTTATCTATCTATCTATCTATCTATCTATCTATCTATCTATCTATCTTACTATGTATCTATCTATCTATCATCTATCTATCTATCTATCTATCTATCCTATTGGTTCTGTCTGGAGAACCACAACTAATACACCTTTAATTGAAATTGCCCTCAATTTGTGGTTTGATGTCAGATAAGTTCATGACAGTTCATTTCACAAGGTAACTTGGTGGCCCATGTCAAGAATTCAGTGTCTAAGGCACAGTAGCGGTCCTAGAGGTGTCTCACAAAAGAAAAGTTATATGATGTTAGCAAGGCCTTGATCAAAATATCCTAAAGGATTTTGTTGTAATTCACCTCTAAGGGTCTTCCAAAGACTCCAAAAAGCATCCCTATCTTCTAGTGACGCTTCAAGAACCATTGGGTCTGCTGAACAAGATGACTCAAGTGGTAGCTTAAAGCACACACAGCTCACCCTATTGCAAACCCTCCTCCTATCTGGGCTCCACTCAAAACTAGCAGCTGTTTGGGTTACTGTGTAAATAAGCCAGAATAGCATGCTCAAATGAGGAATGTGTTGCCTCTAAAATCCAAACAGACTCACTAAGTACTGTGATTCTTTTACCTTTTAAGTGATTTTTATATGCCCCACCTCACTGGATCCCTAGAGATTTCAATGAGATAGAAGTCTTCTGAATTTTATTCAGATGTATTTCCCACTCTCTGACATGCAAATATCTTACTAATAAGTCTGGAGTCGTTGCACTTCTCACTTACTAAATTAAATTAGCTTAATGTCATCTATATAATGGGTTAGCATGTTAACTTGTGAAAGGGAAAGGAGATTGAGATAACTACAAAATAAATTCTGGTACAGAGCAGGGTAGTTGATATAACCTTGAAATAGGAGAATAAAGGTGCACTGCTGTCCTTACCAGCTGAAGGCATACTGCTTCAGGTGGGCCTTATGGACAAGGATAGTAAAAAAGGCATTTGCCAGATCAGTAGCTGTATATCAGGTAACAAGGGATGTGTTAATTTGCTCAAGCAATGAAACTACATCTGGTAGAGCAGCTGCAATTGAAGTCACCAATTAGTTAAGCTTATGATAATCCATTGTCAGTCTCCAAGATCCATCTGTCTTCTGCATAGGCCAAATGGGGGGTGTAATGGGAATTATCATTCCTGCATTCTTTAAGTCTATGATGGTAACACTAATCTTAACAATCCCTACAGGAATATGGTATTCACTTTGATTTACCATTTCCCTAGGTAGAAGCAATACTAATGACTTTCATTTGGCCATTCTTACAATAGCCCTCATGCCACAGGTCATAGAACCAATATGGTGAACCTACCAGGTGCTAAATATATATATTCCAATTATACATGCTGGAACTGGGAAAATAACCACAGGGTGACTTCAGAGAAACACTGGACTCATGGTGAGATGGACCTAAGCTAAAACTTCAATGATCGCCTGACTTTTATAAGCCCCTCTTCTTACTGAAGGGTTATAGTGACACTTTGTGTCTCTCAGAGCCAATGTCAATTCACAACCTGTGCCCGGGATTTTCTGAAAGATTTGATAATTTACTTTTCCTAGGTCACAGTTTCCCTAGTAAAAGGTTATAGGTCCTTTGGGAAGGCCTGGTACAAAGATTAACTATATAAATCATCAGTAGTGATTTAGAGTCCTTTCTCAAGGGGAAAGGACCCTTCCTCTTTACAATATTTGTTGGAGTTTATCTGACATTTTTACACTTACATAGATAAATTACAAATTTAGTGGAATTATATATTTCACTTCTGGAAACACCATGATTAACTAGCCAGCATCCTATGTCAACACTAGACCTCTGATTCTGATTGTTGCTTTGATTCTGCTATGATGGTAACTACACTCATGTTGCCTCTGGTGACTGAGTGTCCCCACTTTGCCTCTGCCACTCCAGGATCTAATTACTTCCACTGTATTTAGCTTTCTTAATTCAGGGGATATAGTTCCCACTGGAAGGTCTGGCCTACATAATGATCATGAATCCAGCTTGTTAAGGATGCATGGGCTGTATTTCTCAAGTATTGGTGAATGATATGTCTTCTGGACTCTACCAGTGTGAATGAGAAGGTCTCACATGAAAAATACACTCTAGCATTCCATTCTCCCTAGGTTTTTGAATCTCTTCTTCTACATTAAATGAAATGAGATCAGGAATTTCCAATAAGATTATAGTGGACCATTTTTGGATGCATAATTCAGTCAACCAACCAACATAAACATTTAAAGTCCTTTATAACTCCCCGTGTTGTAACATTAAGTGCAGAATCTATTTGCCTAGGTTTTATCCTTCCAGAGAAAGCAATGCTTATACCAGTGGACACATCAATGATTATATTGATCAGGAATTTAAAACTGCTACCCAGCCACTTTTGAGTCCCATAATTCTGAGTCAATAGGCCAAGGAGGGATTGAAGGTGGCATCTGGGGTGATTGGTCTGGAAGACCAAGAATTCCAAAATGGAAGAAAAAGAATATCCAGAATACAAGAAATCATTTAGAGTATCTTTTACTGTTACCATGCTCTGTGGTTAAAGTCAATAGGAAATTAGAGCAACCCAATCCAGGCAGTACTGTGAATGTCCCAGACCCTTCAGGAATGAATGTTTGGGTTACTTGGCCATGTTAAGAAACATGACAATCTTGAGGGGGTTTCAGGAAGCAAAGGAATACAGCACAGATAGTAGAAAAAGGTTATAAAACCAGCTCTGAATAATTATAGAAACAAGAACTGTAATTGTTATATTTTCTCCTTATTGTGAATATATTTGTTAATATATACACATTAAGCAAATCTTTGTTTCCTTTTCTCCTCTATCCCATTATCTTTTAGCATATAATATGTTGATTTTGTGTCAGTGTTTAAGTATTATTAATTGTACATTGTAGTATTTAAATTGCAGGGTATCAGGAAAAAGGCAAATGTAGTTCAAGGACTTTATCTCTTTTTCTGAGAATCAGTGTGATTACAGTAATACACAAGATATTTAAGTTAGCAGGAATTATGACCTTATTATTATTATCTTTATTTTGAGATTAGGTATAGTTTAAAGAGATAAGTAGCTTGTTGAAAAGGGGTAGACTTTTGGTAGTTAATTTAGTTGTCAACTTGACTGGGCAGAGAGATGCTCAGATGTGTGGTAAAACATTACTATGTGTTATGTCTGTATGAGTGTTAAGAGAAGAGATTATTATTTGAGTTGTTAGACTTAGTAAAGTAGAACCACACTCAGCAATGTAACTGGGCAGCATCCCATTTATTACAGGCCTAAATATAATGAAATGATGAAGGGAGGATATATTATCTCTCTCTTCTTGAGTTAGGATATCATTTTATGGCCTTCATTCATCACAACCTCAGGCCTTCATTCTCCAGGACTTATACCAGCAGCCTCTCTGCTTCTCAGACCTTCAAATTTGGACAAATTAAATAACTGGCTTTACTGGTTATCTGGCTTATAGATGGTACATCTTGGAACAACTTAGCCTACATAATCACATAAGCCTATTCTCATAATAAATCTTTCTCTTTTATTTTTTGTCTCTGCTATACTTTGAATCTGGAATGTCCCCATTAGGTCCATAGGTTAAAGGCTTATTTCTCAGCGTGGCAGCTGCTGGAAGGTGGTAGAAATCTTTTAAGAGGGAAGTTTTAGCAGGTGGTCACTGGAGTCATGCTCCTGAAGGAGATTGTGGAACACCAGTCTTTCTCCTTTGCAATTGACCATGAAGTGAATGGTTGTTATTTACCACATACTCCTGCTATGATATTCTGCGCTACCATAGGCACAATTTAATGGGACCAACAACCATGAACTGAGATCTCCAAAACTATGAACCCAAATAAAACTTTCCCTTTTATAAGTTGTTTGTCTCAGGTGTCTTGGTACTATAACTGAAAGCTAATGCAGAAAATTGGTACCAAGAAAATGGAATCATTGGTATGGAAGATCCTTTGGAATTGTATTCCAGAAATTTGGAAACGTTTTGGAGGAGTGGGCTACAAAAATCCTAGCGTATGTAAGTGGTGATTCATGTAGAAATTCAAGATCTCATAATACTTATAGAAATGTGACAGTAAATACCTGCTTGATGAGGTTCAAGATGGAATTAGAGATTCTATTGGAAATTGTAGTAGATGCTGAGTTAGGAATTTGGGGATACAGAAAAAGAAAGGTTTACTGAGACTCGAAAGAGAAGCTCTCTCGAAAGAAAGAGAGTCATTGAAATGCAAGAAACACTCATGAACACTTGAAATGCAAAATAAGCAACTTCTGAGCAACCCAGCTCCTGTCCTTGACCAGACTCTTGACCCATGTCCTTGCGTACAAAAAGTAACATGATATGAGGCAACATGTAAGCACTAGAAAAACTGTTGCAAAATTGTGTGACTCTGCCCTGACTCCTCCTCTAGTTCAGCCTCTAGGTATTCTCCTTCTCTAAATACTAACATACCAAAACAATGGGTTGCTGTCTCTCCCTCTGGAGATGGTCCACATTGTCTCTTGAATGTGTACTCCTTGCTTTTAAACCCTGAAGGCTTCTGACTGTGAACTTGGCTGGCAGTTTCCCTTAGATGTGTATTTCTTACTTTACCCCAAAAGACATCTCTCCCTTGAGATAACCACATTCTCCCTTGACTGTGTATCTGATTCCCTAAATTAATCTGTGTCTCTGAGTGGTACATTCTAAAATGTTTTCATTACATAAGCCAAGTACCCTATCATCTGAGTCTAGAGTTCTCTCTGTGGGGACTCCTCTGGTGACAGAAGCCATACCTGTTATACCCTGGCAAAGAATTTTGCTATACTATGTCCATGGTTTGAGAATTTGGGGGAAATCAAGTTCAAATGTGATATATCTGTTTATGCAGTAGAGGAAATTTCAATGCAGCAAAACATTCAAGCAGGCACATGGGCATTACTGGCTGCTTTTAGCTGAATTTATAGTGAGAATTAGGAGCAAAAAGCAGAGAGGAAAGAGTTGAAAGTTGGCAAATTGGTGAGAAAAGGGGCATCATTAAAGGTGTGACCAATGGAGATTAACTACATTAAAAAGAAACTGAGCACTTTTTACCAGGACAATAGGAAAGTGCATCTCAGGAATTGACAATACCCAACCCATGGTAGCCACAAAGATGTAAAAGTACAAATTTGTTTCCAATATATTCCAGGAAAAAATCTTTTGAGAAAAGAGCCCTGGTTTGTCCTTCCTGCCCAAGACTGCTTTGGGTATAATTTCCCCAAGATTAATTTTAACTAGAAAGACCTTGAGAGATCACTGCAGATGTGGTTCAAGTGAGCCTCAGTACAGCTCATGCTGGAGATCGACCTTACTGTTATCCATTCCATGTGGTGCCGTTTTGCAGGCATGCAAAATACAAGTGTTTTGGAGTCATGGAGTCTTTCACTGCAAATTTAAAGGAAAGCCTAAGAAGCCAGGTACTATGTGGCAAGGTCTGAGTCCCTGAAAGCAGTCCATGTTAGAGTCATGTGTGGAGAAGCCAAAGCTGCATTGGAGACCCCAGGAAGCTAGAGATGCCAGGAATGTTGAATGTCTGCTGAGGGAAGCTGCAGGCAGCAAGTAGGGTCAAACCAGGAGAGTGATTATGTGGACTGCAACCATCAGGGTCATAATTTCAGGGCTTCTCAAGCCTCTGAGAGCCCATATCTTGCCACTATGTGCCCAGATGCAGGACATTGAGACTACTATTTAATGTTTGCCCTGCTGGGTTTCTGTTTTGGTCTGGTCTGATCCTTTCTAATTCCTTATTCCTCCCTTTTGGAATAGGAAAGTTTACCCCATGCCATCATATTTTAGAAATATATAACTTCTTTACTTTGGGGGTTTTTATGGGGGCTCACAGCTGTGTTTGCCTTAAGTGTAAGAAGAAACTTTGACCTTTGACTTTTGAGCAATGCTGGAACAGTTAAGATTTTGGGGAGTCTTGGAGATAAAATTAATTTTGCATTGTGAAGTGGGCATGAACCTATTGGGGGATAGTGGTAGAATACTACAGTTCCATCTGAAATATCCTCCAAAGATCCATATGTTTAAGAAATTGTTCTCAGCTGGGTGTTACTAAAAAATGATGAAAGCTTTTTTTTTTTTCACTAGGGATTGAACCCAGGGACATTTTACCACTGAGCTATATCCACAACCCTTTTTATTATTATATTAAGGCATGGCCTTACTAAGTTGCTGAAGGTCTTGCTAAGTTGCTGAGGGTTGGCCTTGAACATGGAATCCTCCTATCTTAGCCTTCTGAGTCACTGAGATTACAGGTATGCATTATGCACCTGGAGATGGAAACTTGTAAGATATAGGACCCATTGAGAGACTATTGGGTACATGTCCTCAAAGGGGATTATGAGATGCTAGTATCTTCCTTTCTCTTTGTACCAACCATAGAGTGAATGGGCCTATTTTTAATTTTTTTTTTTATTTTTACTGACTGCATTTTGATTCATTGTATACAAATGGGGCTCAAAGCAATGGGGCCAAACTATGAACTCAAACTTCCTAAACTGTCAGCCACAATAAACCTTTCTTCTTTTGAGTTGATTATCTCAAATATTTTGTTACAGTAATACAAGCTAACACATTCTGCCTCTCTAATCCTATGTATGTATATGTGTGTGTGTGTGTGTATGTGTATACATGTACATATATACATCCTGTTGGTTCTATTTCTCTGTAGAATCCTGATTAATATAGATGGAAAACAATAAGAGCCAGGCTTTTCACTCTTAAAATAAAATGTTACATATCAACATGTTTGGAAGACGTGAATTATTTATGTGATAGTGAATTATAGTTAGAGATATCAGTACAAAGTCATTCGTACCTTAATACAGGTAAAATTAACACATTTAGAAACAGTTATAGCTCGTGTGTGTGTGTGTGTATGTGTATTAGTGTGCATCTGTTAGCTTAGATGCCTAGATGCAATTGTACCCTCATAGCAATGAAGATACCAAGCACCCTGATTGTGGTTTCTAATACCAGTCTCCAATTAAATTGATTAGAGCTCCATGAAAAATTGCTCATTCCAGAATTAAGTTATACAATATACAATCTGCCTCTTGAGCATCTTTTAATACCAGGAAATAAGGAAGCGATAAAGGAAACAATAACACAATGGAAGTATGTCAAAGGAAAACATGATTCAACTGAAAGAGCAACTAACATGCATAGTTGCAATAATTTGAACCATACCATACTCAAACAGCATTGGATTATAATCTGAAGTATGAAACAAATTTCCACAATCCCACATAGAAATATCTATGTAAATATTTCATTCTTAAGAAATTGGAACATATGTCCCCACTCCATAAATTTGGGCTCTGAATAGCCACTTTGTTTCAAAGAATATAGATTGGAAAGGGGGTAAAAAGTAACTTTGGAGTGGATAAACCTGAAAAACACTAAGTTAACATCAACAGTTGAAAATCATGTTCAAAGTATATACCCTTGAGATGATGTGATAAAAATGGCACTTTAGTTTTTACATTTTCCTCAGAAAACCTCATAACCCTAGTCTAATCCTGTAAATGATGGTAGGGGAGAAACCAATAGGAGTAACAGTAGGAAGTTCTACCATATGTGTGAATTGGGGTCCAAGAATGGGAACAGAGAAATAATAAGTATGTCATATTTGAAGAAGTAAATGACAATATTCTTCTACTATCAACATATGATAAAAACCAAGATTCAAAGTCTTTTTAAAATGCAAAGAAGATAAACATAAAGAAAATATCCTCTAGATACAATAGTAAATTGCTCAAGCGAAAGAAAAAGGAAAAATCTCATGAAAATATTTTCAGAAAAAAAAATGAATGCCCTCAAAAAATCTATCATAAGATATAGAGTTGACTTGTCAGTGGTGATACTGAAAGGCTCACTAAATAAAAAAAATAAAATAAAGCACTAGAAGAACTGCCGAACTAGAGTTATAAATATTATCCAATTTTGAAATTGCTATTATCAGACAAAGAACAGAATATCAATCACCATTAGAATTGCATTAGAGAAATACTGAAGATTTTCTTCAGGAAAAAATAAATAATCTGAAATAGAAGTCCAGAGAGTCAGGAAGGAATGGCATGCAACAAATAACCTAAATTTGTTATAAAATTTACCTGAATAATAATAAAATAATAATATAATATATACATATGTGTATAAGTGCATGTACATGTCCAGAGAAAACCAGATTCAGTATTCCAAGAGTCTTGTTAAGTAGTCACATAGGATGTATTTAATTTCTCCAGAAATGAGTTGTAACAACTTGGGTGAATTATTACTTACCAAAGATCTTGCCTGATTCTAGGAGTCAAAGGTTTTTGACTCCTAGAATTCAATGTCAATTTTAATGTCAATTACACAGGCACTCTTTGCCTATTACAAACCAAATTCCACAATCCCAGAAGAAAAACAGACATAAAAGACATTGTTCAATTTATATAATTACACTTAATCATTTAGAATAAGTATTATGTTAATGTAGGGAATTGTTTTCTAGTTGAGTTCCCAGATGCCAACCAATGCCCAATGTGAAAAAACATTATTTTTTTAAGAATAGCAGCTTCAGGCCTACTATGTTAACTCAGCACATTGTTTGTAAGAAACACTGAAAAATGAATGAGATTATAAATATCTAAAATTAGAAACAAAAAAGCAAATTAAGCACACATAAACAGGGATATTTTCAGATACAGATAAAATAGTAAAGAAATACAGAAAATCAAGATAGGTAATACTTCATTCTTTGAAAGGATAATAAAATCGATATACCTATGCTTATAATAATAAGAAAATTTTTTTTTTTTTTTTTTTTTTTTTTTTTTGGTGCTGGGGATCGAACCCAGGGCCTTGTGCTTGCAAGGCAAGCACTTTACCAACTGAGCTATCTCCCCAGCCCCAAGAAAAATTTTTAAATGATGGAACAGTGAACAAATATTAGTAAAAAGGGGAGCATTCATTTTACTTTTGGAAATTAATTTTCCCTTTCTGATTTGTACATATTAAGTATACAAAATAATAGGTTTCATTGTGGTTTAGTCACATATGCATATTATATAGTCTAATCATTTCCATTCCCTCATTATCCCCTTTCTCTCTCACACCTCTTTTCCCCTCATCTCCTTCCTAAAAGGGGACATTCTTAAAACTCTATGTACATTAGAAAAATTAGCAGGAATTATCATGAACTACTTTATATCATCAAATTAGAAATATTGATAAAATAGACTAATTCCTAATAAAGTTCTATAAAAGGAAATATAAATTGTGATTAGTTCTATAACTAAGACATTAATTTGGTAATTAAAAACCCTTCTAAAGAGCAACTCCAGACCAAGACAGCTTTAACAGTTAAATATACCAAACATTTCAGAAAGAAATAATGGCAGTCTTGCCATAGGACAATCTTATTCATGAATGTAAGTGCAAAAATTATAACTCAAATCTTTGCATAACAAAATGAACAGTATAAAAATGGATACTGGATTAAAGTTAATTTGGATGTATTTCAAGAATGAAAAGATAGTTTAACAACTGAAAATTTCTCTACTTCACTACATTAGTAGAACAAAAAGAAAAATAATATGATCATTACAACAGATAAATGAAAAATTTCATAAATTTTGTATACAATTATGATGAAAACTTATTTAAACTAGAAAGAGAAACTTCTTTTTTTAAACTTTTATTTTAGTCATAGATGAACAGAATACCTTAATTTTATTTATTTATATGTGGTGCTGAGGATCAAATCCAGTGCCTCACACATGCTAAGCAAGAACTCTACCCCAGCCCAAAAGAGAAACTTCTTGATCCAACAAGATATATATCTACAAAATAGCCTATAGCCATTATCACATTTAATTTTGAAATGATGAAAGATTTTCCACTGGAATGACAAAGATGTACACTAACTACCCCCACTTTTATCTAATATTGTGCTAGAAGTCCCACCCATTGTAAAAATACAAGACTAACAAGATTAAAAAGATCATAAAATAAAAGTATTTATTTTAAGATAATAAAAGTATTATCTGGATATGATGTGCTTATATGTGAAGAACATCCAAAAGAATATTCAGATAAATTAGTCAAGTTAAGGAATGAATAAGCATGCTGATATAATGAATAAGTAATAAGCATGCTGATATACATATACATGCACTTACTTATAAATATACTCACATGATATATGATAGAGGTAGGTAGGTAGATATAGATAGCTTGGAGGGGACAGAAAATACATCAAGTTATTGGAAGTATGGCACAAGGGAAACATGAAACTGAAAGCAAAACTCATGCAAACGGGTATAATGGTCTCTGGCACACAGCAATAACCTCATTGTGTACCATTTAGTAGGTGTTCAATAAGTGTTCCTTGAATTAATGAATGAATGAATGCTCAGCTACTCACTATGTAATCACAAGTCCTGAGCCTGAAACAAGTTTACAAGTTATGAGTATTGACTGGAGAGTCAAAGATTATAGGACAGTAAAGACAGGCAGGCAGATGGTCATTTTCAGAGAAGGATTTTAAGCCAGCTTGTATCCCTTAGAATTGATATTTAAATGTAAGGATAAGTAATGCATTTTCCAATTGTAATTCTCTATTGAAGACATTACAAATATTGTTTCTTTGTCATAATAATAAATTCAGTTGTTTAGACATGCATGCATGTTCATTAGAATAAATTGAGACATAAATGATCCATCTGAAACTTTTACTCACTGAGCAACCTGGACTGGAAATTTGATGTTGTTTACAAACTCTTGGTTTTTACAACAAATAAAAAACAACATTAAACATGCTTACATGGATTATGAATAAAATATGATTTTATTTCCTTTACTTAATATATAGCATCTGATCAAGTTGGAAGGTAAAACAGTTGATAATAAAAGTTGTTAAATTTGATTAACACTTTTATTCATGAAATTATGGATATGATCCCTACAGTATGAGCTCTAATATCAGTGTTTTCTATTTCATAAGAAGCTAAAAGTTAATATTCCCTTAAGGAATTCAGTCTACAGTGTAAAAGAAATCATAATATGACAATGATGTTTGCCAACAATGTATCCAAGCAAATGTCTTTATCTTTAAATATTTACACATCAGAACTTAGAAAGCATTATGTGAAATTCTACTTTCACCCTCCTTTGCATTATTATTTGACCTTAAGGGGTGCTAGCAACTTAATAGCTCCTTTAATGTGTTATCCAAGATAAATTTTGTTTACTCCATGTGACTGTATTTCATTTGGGACTATATCCAATTTAAAGTTTTAAAATGAAATTCAGGTTTATAGTTGAAGAGTCACTAGAACTAAGCACACATTCAGTACTACAAATGATTCCCTGTGCATAATTTTTTTTTTAACCAAAGTCTTGGGAATATGTTGTATTTATTTACTGCTCACATCAAGAGACTATATTTTAAATCGTTAACCTAATTTAAAAGATCTTATGAAATAATGCTTTTAAAACTACTGCTAGAAATGAGGATTATTCTTTTTTAGGACAAATTTAGACCTTCTCATGCTAAGATTTGAGCTAGAAAACAAAAAGAGAAAGGTTAGTAAGCAGGCTTTGATTAAAAAATTTGGCAGGTTTTTCCGGTTGGATTTAAGCCAAGAGGCCAGCAGCTGTATTCATCCTTGGCTGAGCAAGTTGAAGCGCTAGAGCACACAAGCTGAGAACTGTGGTTTGTACAGCAGGGAGAGCAAGGCAGAATCACAGCTAATTAGAATTCCTGTAGGCTTTATCAACAGGTCTGCAAAATACAGTAATTAAGCTATGACTGTGAAAACATGTCACTTTGATGTTTTGGAGATGATGCAAACTAGCTTAAAATTACGCAGTTCAAAAACAATCACTTAAAATCTTCTTTAAAATGATACATGGAATCTATCTTTGACGACTGTGATTTTTGTAATTACTACAATCAAAGTCAAGTTTAATTGAATTTCTCAATAAAAAAATATGATGGATTTCCTTACTTGTTTTTGTGCAGATGCTTTCTAGACCAACATGGAACAGATGGAATGAAATATATCAATATCTTAAGATTTCAAAATCTCAAAATCTGTCTACCTATGTGAGAGATAGGGAAAGTGTCATCTCAGATGTAAGTTCATGTTTAATATACCTCAAGGTCAGAGTCCTTTTTGTTAACAGAATTCAAGAAATATGTTCATAAATAATAATTTTATATTCAGATCCTAATCATAAAGTGACTAAAAATAATAAGTGGGGGAATTCTTCCAAAATATGCCTCTTCTTTTAAATGCTATTGTGATCCAGATTTGATCAAATTCCTATGGAGAAGTGACCCAGTTGACACCCTGCTCTTATCTTATGTTTTTGTAGTGAGGGGGAAGATGGAAGTATGACAATGTCATTTATTTGTTGGATTAAACCAGCAAAATCATTGATATAAATTCCTTTAAAAATATAATTGCCATAAATTCATACTTGTGTGTGTGTATGAATATGTGCATGTGTGTATGTTGCTTACACATGAAAGAGCAAAGAGCAGTTGATGACATCCGTCAGAGGAAAAGAAATAACAAGTTTTGGTTAAGTTCAAGTGACATTTTTACATTTATTTGTTTTAATTTGTAAAAAGCATGACTGAACCTATTCATTTGAAATGCAAATTAAATATATAAAAATTCAAGTATATTATTGCCATTGGAAATTACCACTCTTACAAGAGTGCTAACTCAAGGTAATTGTCATATCTGAAAACATTTTACCTGAATTAATAAATATTACACATCATATCATCTATTAAGTACATTACTATAGTTTTCTATATGTGTAAAACACTCATAATCCATAAAGTAAAATATGTCTCATAAATGAATGCCTATTTTACATTTTTTAGAATCATAACTAGTTCATATATGAATGGGGGGAAATTAAAAAAATATATATTTCCCAAACTGCCTTTTGCCATCTATTATTAAAGTCAAATTAAACAAGTCTGAATTTTTCTAATTGTCCTTAAAGTTTTATTTTACAACAATGCGTATTAATTTATATGATCATGCAAGTAAGGCAGTATCCTTTAACAATATCTGGGACATAAAAGTACTGAAAGCTATCATCTATAATTTTATTTTTTTTGGTAGTTGGGATTTAAGCCGGGGGTACTTTACACTGAGCTACATCCCCAGCCTTTTTACTTTTTATTTTGAGACAGGGTCACACTAAGTTGCTTAGGGCCTTGCTAAATTGCTGAGGCTGACTTTGAACATGCGATCCTCCTGCCTCAGTCTCCTGAGTTGCTGAGACTGCAGATGTAAGCCACTGCACCCAGCACCTATAATCTTTTTAATCAAATTTTCTTCAGATTGTCTTCTCCCTTCCTCCTGACCTCCTCTTTTTTTATATGCACTTACCAGTATGATAATTATTCACACACAGAGTTGTGATCAATATTTTTAAATAACGAATATATTCTGAGAAAGAATACATATTCTCTACATTTTGATAGACAATAATCTCTATAAATTCAAATAGATTGAGTTTATTCTGTTCAAAATATGTATTCTTAGTAATATTGTTCCTGATATTTATGGTTTTAAGGGAATTTTGTTAAAATTTCTCACTATCATAGTATATTTTAATTCTATCAAGTTTTACTTGAAATTTTCAAAACACTTAAGTTTCTAATTATTCATTTTCTTAGTGGGTTGTTCCTTTTATCATAAATGATGTCTCTCTTTTCTTTCTGCTAATGATGTTCACTTTTCCTTTCATTTTGTCTCAATGTCACTGTGCTAACTTTCTTTGGGTTAATAACATACTCATACACACATACAAACACACAGATATACCTTTTTCTAGCTTTTACTACACTATTGCATTGTAGGTATGTTTATTGTAATTGCTATGTACCTCTGTATTTTGATGTATGAGTCTACTCTGTTTATATTTATTATAGAGTTTGCTATTTTCCTTAAATGTTCTTTGCTTCTTTGTTCTTCTTTCTTATCAATTCCCCTGTGGCTATTTTCTTGGTATTTGTACATTATATTTTTATTATTTAAGTTGTAATTCTTAATTCATAACAGGTATTCATAACAAATGGTATGTTTTTTTTCTTGAAAAAATCATTTAATCAGTATTTTAAGTTCCTCTTGGTCTTGTTAAGAAATTGAGAAACACTAACTTTCTTCTATATCACTTTTCATCTTTCAGCTTTCACACTACTGCATTTTATTTTAGTCCCACTTTGTTTTCTCCTTTCAACAAAATTGGGTATGTATTATGCCTTCGTGTGTGTTTGTGTAAATATATTTGCTATCACTATTTTGAAGATTTTCCAACATGTTTTAGAATTTTCATTGGTTAGCATAGTTTTTTTTATCCACCCTTTCCTTCAAGATTATCTTTCTTCTTACAGAAATACACTCTCCATCATTCACTAGTATAAAAATGCACTTAGTTCATCCTCATTATTGAACAATCATTTCATCTCAATAAAAATAATTTACTTAGAAATAATAGCAGAGAAATTTCTAGACTCTATGATTCACCAAATCCTGTCCATTTACATGAACAGATTTAAATGATATAAATTGAGGAGTTTTTTTTTTTTTTTTTGCAAATGTATGCACCTATGTAATTAGCAAAACTCCCTCAAAATCTAGGATATTCCAATAATTCCAGAAATATTCCAACAATTCCAAAAATTCCACATGATCTCTCTGGTTAATTTCCACCCAACTATAAGAAAGAACTACTGTTTTTCTGTAGCCCTAAATGAGTTTGCCTCTTCTAGAAATTCATAAAATGGATTCATCTGCTAGTTTGTGTTCAATTTCTTTTATTCAGTATGTCTGTGGGAGTCCTCTAGTCTGTTAAAAAAATCGATAGTTTATTCTTTTCTTGTTTTTCTGAGTAGTATTTCATTGTATAAAAATACCACAATTTGTCTTTCCATTATCTTGTGAATGAGCCTGAGATGTTTCAAATGTTTTTCTATTGTGAATTAAACTTTTGAAAAAAATTTATTAAAATCTTTTCATAAACATGTGGTGTGTGTGTGTGTGTGTGTTTCTCTTGGGTAAATTCCTAAAAGTGGTATCTTTGCCTATGTGTATGGTAGGTTTATGTTTTAACTTCACAAGAAAGTACAAAATATTATTCCAAAGAGGTTCAGTCATTTTAATTCCCACCAGTGGTAAGTGATTGTTTAGATGTTGCATATCCCCATCAGCATTTGCTTTGTAATTTCATTATACTTATTTGCTTGTATTGCTAATTTCTCTGATAGGTGAGTAGATGTATTTTATTATGAACTTAATTTCCATCTCCCTCATAACTAATGATTCAGAGTATATTTACCTGTGCTTACTAGGTGTTCATATATCACCTGTGACCTTTAAATTGTTTTGTCCATTTTTATTGAACTTTTTAAAAAAATATTGAGTTGTAAAAATTTTTCTCTTCCTTACATTACACACATGCCACACATATATATCTACATTTTGTTAACAAACACTTGTTTATGAAATTGCCTTTTCATTTTTTTACCAGTATTTTTGATGATTATAATTTATCAATTTTTCTTTATAATTACTGTTTTTTGTGTTCTATTTATACAACTTTGGGCTACTTCGAGGTGGCAAAAATGTGATCCTATATATTCCCCTAGAAGAGTATAGCTTTAACCTTCAGATTTAGAAATAAAACTTTCTTGAATTATTTTTCGTATGGTATGAGTAAAGGCACTTAATTATTTTTTCTCAAGTGGTATTCTGTCAGAATGCTTTTAAAAGGTCTTCCTTTCCCCCCCTTTTTAGCACCTTTGTTGAATATAAACTGACCACAAATCTACAAGTACCTTTATCAACTCTTTATTATAACCCAATTACTTTATATGCTTTATCCCTGTACCAGACCATCTTAATTACAGTAAACATATGAATATTGGTCAGTCCAAAAAAAAAAAAATGAAAGCTAGTAAACAATGATTTATTAATACAATTTGATATGAACTGTTAAAAATATATGTTAGGATTCCTCTAAATAAAAATACAAACCAGTAAGAATGCTAATCATTTTAGACAATGCTCATGATCATTAGAATTG